>NC_090989.1:181866136-182169166 GCF_041146395.1 Eulemur rufifrons | reverse complement strand
GGCCCCTATAGCTCTTCAGTGGGATCTCTGCGAGGATAAAGCAGCTCTGTGTAAACAATATCCCTGTGTGGTCATCAGAGAACGTGCAATAGGCTCTCTGTGTGAGGCAGAACGTATAACAGACTCTCTGATGAGACTGCCGCTTCGCCCCCTTGCTGTTTCTGCACACTGCTCCGATGAAATCTCAGAATATATGAAAACTAGGACCGCTGGAATTTTAGTGTTGGAGGGGATGGAGGGAGGAGGGCTGAGTCTTTCTGAGGCTCACAGATTCTAAATGATGACAACAATCACCTCCACCACTGCTGGCCTGTGGTCAGCTTCTGCCCCGGAGTCTGTGCAAATGCTTCTTACTGTGATGCTCGTCACAGTTCTGGTTCTTTCCTCACCTATACTCTGTAGCAGCTGGTGCCTGGTCTCTCTAAAGGATGGATTTGGGACATTTCTGTCTATTTTCAGCCGTCCTGTTAGAATTCAATAATCCTCTTCCAGGGGTGTCTCTGCCTTATATTTTCATTACTTAATGTCTAAGCAAGTCACTGGCTGAGGCTGAGCATTGCTGGGGACAAGAGCTTGTCACACCTGGATTCTCCTCTGTAGAATCTTCCTGTCCACAGCTCAGGGCTAAATTTCCAGATGACATAGCTGCTCATGATAGTGGCTTCAGGGACTTAGCGAGGGGTCTTGCTGCCACATTATCCCAGATTGGCCTCTATTCTGTGAAGGATCATGGGTGGAGGTAGGGCTCAGCATACAAATACCTTGTGATAATATAGTTCGATCTCCTACTATGTGCCTAGTCTTTCATTATGTATCTTACAGACATTATGTGTTTTAAATTAATCCTTATATCAATAATTGTCTTCTTCCATATATTCATTTATACAACAGATATATAGCAAGCATTTACGATGTTCCAAAAACTGGGGATAAAGTAGTTTACAAAACCAAGTCTCCACTCTCCTAAAGTATACAGAAATAAATAAATATGCCGCGTGTCAGGTGGTTACAAGTGCTCTGACAAATATAAGCAAATCGCAGCCATGGAATAGAGATGTGACCGGGAGAGGGGAGGACTATTGTACAAAGGGGTCAGGGAAGGTCTCCCTGACAAGGTCACTCTTGAGCGAAGATCGGAAGGAAGGGACGAAGTAAATGCTCTTGGGAAAGAGCGGTACAACAGAGGGGCCAGACGGGCAAGGCCCCTGGGGCAGGAGTGTGTCAAGTATTTCTCAAGAGTAGCACGAAGGCTGGGGTGGCAGCAGTGGAGTGCAGAAGAAGAGGAGTGATGGGGTGAGGTTGGGGGGAAAGGGCATCACAGTTTCCACCAGCCCCCTTGTTTTTCTCCTCTGCCACAAGAACAGGATTGCCCCTTACAGGGGCTGCGCCACTGGCCTGGGCGCAGAATGGAAAGGTGGCTGGACCCACAGCAGCCAACCTGAAGCTGCTGATGTGTAGTGTGAGAGAAAAGTAAATGTCTGTTGTTTTGATCCACCGAGTTATCGAAGTTGTTTGTTACTGCAGCAAAGCTGCCTGATATTCCAAACGAGGACTCTGTTTGGCAGTCTTTATATCATATGCCCACCCTTGGACCAATCACTGTGCCAGGGGCATAGGCCACTACATTACTAAACATAGCCCTGGCTATCCCATGTAACAATCCTCTAGATCACCACAATTCAGCAGATCAAACTTTATTTCCAGTCACACAAATGCAAGTGCATATGGTGTGTTTCAGCAGGGCTCTCCTCCATTAAGTGACTCAGGATCTAAACTTCCTTTGTCTTATGACACTTGATCTAAACAACTGGCCTCCAAGGTCCCAAGACATGGGGAGAGAGTTGGAAGTTCATAAAGCATGTTTTAAATGGCTTTTAAAATCCATACCTGGATGCTGCGTATGCCATTTCCACCCACGTCCCACCAAATAACACGCTCTCCCCCAACAGTGAGGGAAATCAGAAAATTGTGAAGTTTTTCTGTGTGCTCAGGAAGAAGAAAAAAAATTAAATTTGTTAATATGTTTATCCTTAAACATAATTTTTGCAATAAGCACTATTTTGATTCAGACTAAGGCATGTGCCCACCTCTGTGGTCAAGATTTTGGCTTTATTACAAAAGCAGGATGGGCAGAATGCATAATCCTAAGAAATTATAACCACTGTCCACTGAGGGAGGTGGATTGCAGTGGATCACTACGGGAGGCACAGTAACCTAGGAATCAGGAGACTTGAGCCCTCTGGTCATACATCTATAACTTACAGAGAATAATTTACAATAGACCTCCCTCTCTGGGAGTCCATTGCCTTATGTATACAATGTCAAAATTAACTTTAAAGATTGTTATTTTGGGTAGAATAGCGAGCCCAAAAATGTAGTCAAAATAATTTGTGACAAGTGTGCCAAGACCATTTGATAAATGGCACTGCACTGGGAGAACTGGGCATCCATATCCAAGAGAATGAAGTTGGATCCATCATGTACAAAAATTAGCTAAGAATAGCTCAAAGACCTAACTGTACGAGCTAAGACTATAAAACTCTTAGAAGAAAACATAGGGGAAAGCTTCTTGATTTTGGATTTGGCAGTTATTTCTTGGATATGACACTAAAAGCACAGGCAATAAAAGTAAAAATGGATAAATTGGACTATATCAAAATTTCAAACTTCTGTGCATCAAAGGCCAAAATCAACAGAGTGAAACAACAATTGAATGGCAGAAAATATCTTCAAATCATATATCTAAAAAGGGGTTAATATCCAGAATATATAAAGAACTCCTACAACTAAACAACAATAACCAAAAATAAACAACATGATTGGAAAATGGGGAAAAGATTTGAATAGGCATTTATCCAAAGAAGGTATACAAATGACCAACCAGCACATGAAGAGAGTCTCAATAACATTAATCATTAGGAAAATGCAAATCAAAACTACAATGCAATACCAACCACCTCACACCAATTTAGATAGTTATTATCATTTAAAAAAAAACAAAACAGGAAATAAGTAGTGTTGGTGAGGATATAGAGAAACTATAACACTTGTGTGCCATTGGTGGGAATGGAAAATGGTACAGCCACTATGAAAAATAGCATGGGAAGTTCTTTTAAAAAGTTAAAATAGAATGACCATATGATCCAGCAATTCCACCTCTCAGTATATAACCCAAAAGAATTGAAAGCAAGGTTTCAAAGAGATATTTGTATACCCATGTTCACAATAGCCAAAAGCTGGAAGCAATCCAAGTGTCCTTCAACAGATGAATGGACAAACCAAATGTGGTACATGCATACAGTGGAGTATTATTCAGCCATAACAAGGAAGGAAATTCTGACACACACTACAACGTGGATGAACCTTGAGGACATTGTGCTAAATCAAATAATCCAGTCACAAAAAGAAAAATAAGGTATTAATATTATTCTACATATATGAGGCAAATTCACAGAGACAAAAAGTAGAATAGTGGTTGCTGGGGTTAAGGGGAGGGGAGAATAGAGAGTTGTTATTTAATGGATACGGAGTTTTACTTTTGCATGATGAAAAGAATTCTGGGGATTTGTTGCACAACTATGTGAATCTACTTAACACTACTGAACTGGACACTTAAAAATGGTTAAGATGGGAAATTTTGTGTGTCTTATTCCACTATTTAAAATGTGTATGTGTATGTATTATTTGGGGCTCATGGACCTCTTCGAATGTCTTGTAGAAGCTTTCAGCCAAAAAAATACTCAAAGTTTTACAGGCTTCAAGACCTATAAAGTTTGTGGATTTCAGGTTCAAAATTTTGGCAAAGGATAGTATAGACCCCTTCCAATTCTAACACTCTGTCATTCAACTGGATGGATCAAAGGGGGAAAAAAAATAGAATTATTTGCAGTGGAGAGGAGAAATAGCCTCTGGGCTATGTACTCTGCAACCCTACACCATGGGCTGTCATCTTCTGCTTTTTGTCAATAATAAAATTTTCCCAGAGACATTTTTATCATGTCCTGCTGGAACAGAGCAAATATATATATATATATATCAGATGGATTTATTTTCATACATTTTCAATGAGTTGACAATATCTTATTCTTAACTGAAATATGGCTTGAGTGACTTCACCTCATTTGCAATACAGCCCACTTTGTGCATCCGAATGACAAATGGCTGATCCACAGGTTGGTAAATAAGGGAACAGCCATCAGCTGTGGCATGTTCTCTATAGTTAATATGAAGCAGTTTTATGTGATGCATCCTATACCTTAGAGCAGAGAAAAAAGCACCTCTGGAATGCAGAGCTTGCAGTTCACCAACTCCTTTAGGTATTTTGGCACTCTCTGGTATTGGTTTGTCTGTCAGGAAAATGTGCCTCAGTCCCTTTAGTTAAAGTATTATTCTCAGGAAATAAAGACAACTGGTTGCAGCCTGCGGGGGCGGTGGGGGAGGCGCAGTTGAGGGGAAAGGTGGGAGATTAGCCTCCCTCTCTTCTGTGGCCACAATGAGATCCTTGCCTTTGACTAACCATTTTACAAATGTCCCACATGGATTTTGTGAGAGAGTATGGATGGAACAGTTTCAAGCTATCATTGCTCCTGGAATTTGAAAAAACAAAAAGGCCAAAAGATATATACCTAACTGTGACATCTTCAAGATTAAGAGTCTGTTCATTCCCTCAATCAGTAGACACCTATTAAGTGCCCAAGGTGTATTGGATATTGTTCAGAGAGCACAAAGACATGGTTCCAAAACTCGAGTCATATTCCAGTTAAAGAGATAAGACATGTGTCATGGAGTTACCTAGTTCACAGAAGCTAGATTCTAAAGCCAGCATGAGAAGGAAAACAAAATGCCCATAGTGAGCATTCTTCTTGAGGTCCCGAAGAAAGGTCTTATCCATGTTCAAGACCAAGGTATCTTGCTCAAAAGGCCCAACATAGCTAGCTTTTCCAGTGGTTAGAGTGGATGATCAGTTCTTCGGTTTTGTACTGTGTGACGGCGTTAACTTGCTTGCTGTTTTCCTAGTTGCCCAGGCAGAGGAAAATGAAATTGTTAGGAGATGCTCAGTGGTATCCCTGCCGTGGGAACTATGTTTGGTCCAGCCCAAGCCACGTCCCCACCTCTGTAGTCAAGGTGCACTGTGGGAACACCTTGGTAAACTCTGTGAGACTAGTGTTTAAGATACATGTTTATATTACAACATGTCCATGGGGACTGGGACCAACAGAGGGTAGAGCAGGTTGCTCTTATCTCCCATCTTGGGCTCATTCCAGAGCATATACCCACTGAATGGAACAGCATGTAAAATAGTCCACTCTACCCAAATTTATAATTGATCATTATCAATGGATGAACAGATAAAGAAAATGTGATAAATGTACACAAAGGAATACTATTCAGCCATAAAAAAGAATGAAATCATGTCATTTGCAGCAGCATAGATGGAACTGAAGGTCAGTATCTTAAGTGAAATCAGCCAGACACAAAAAGACAAATATTGCATGTTCTCACTTACATGTAGGAGCTAAAAAATTTTAAATACCTGAAGATAGAGAGTGGAAAAATAGATAATAGAGCCTGGAAAGGGTGAGCAGGGGGAAGGGGGAGAATGGAGGGAAGAGGGTACAAACATATGGTAAGATAAAAGGAATAAATTCAATGTTTTATAGCAGAGTGAGATGACTGTACTTAACAAAGTGTACTCAGGTGATGGGCACCCCAAATATTTTGGCTTGATCACTATACATTATATACACATAACAAATTTTCTCATGTACCCCATAAAGTTGCACAAATTAAAAAAACTAAAATAGATCATTCGTGTTTCTTTTATTATTAAATGCATTTTTTAAAGTTAAAATAACTTCTATTTTGATTTTACTCTGTACAGATAAATATATTTCAGGCTATATTGTGAAAAGTGCCCTAAGAGAAGGACAGTCAAGCACTACTGGTTATTTAAGACATGGGAGTATTTACATCTAGGTGAGAGAATTAAGATCAACTTCTTGGAGAAAATGGAATTTGAACTGGACCTGAAGGGTGGTGATCCAGAGTGTCCATCCAGAGGCAACAATCAGAAAAGGCCTGGAGATGGCCACGTGTTGCAGGTATCCAAATAATGTCACAGAGTGCATCCAGAGGTAATGGTAGAAAATAATTTGGAGCAGAGAATTGCAAGACTTGAATACCACACTTAGGGTTTTGGACTGTTTGGAGGAGGATGTAGGGAGTCAGAATAAATTTTTTAAATGTGAGTGACACAATGCATGTAGTGGTGGCAGAGTGCTAAAAGTATCAGAAATAGAAAGTTTGGAGATTTAAAGACTACATAGGAGATAGTTGGCTCAGAGATACAAAAAAAAAAATCTGAACTAGTCAAGGGGGAGGAGGAAGTGAAAGGAGGAGGAAAGGCTGTTCTTTAGAGACAGCATTCATGATTTGAGCTGTTAGTTTCTTGAAGGGATGAGGAGAGGATAAGAATTAGAGATGATTTCACTTCCTGTGTGTTTGTCTCCCAAACTAGGCTGTTGGTGAGGGACCCTATGTTCATCTCTGTATCTCCTGAAGTGTCTCTAGCACAATCCTTGGAACAAAGTAGGAGGTGAGTAAATGCTTGCTGAACATCATCTTGTCCCCCGCCCCGACATTTTTGCCATCTGTTCCCAGAAACTTTGATCTCTTGAGACTAAAAGGTTCTTGGTCCCCTGGATAAAGTGGTCCAGGTCTTTCTTCTTTCTGGGTCATGTCATCATAGATGTTTCTCTCAAGGTTCGAGAGAGAAATGGAACCAGCCTTTAGCATTGGACTGGAAAATTGGTTTACTGTATGGGTAGCAGCCAGGGGACCACTTTCTGTGTTTTGGCTGTTTGATTATTGGGCTTTGTAGTGATTTGGCATAATATGAAATTTAGAAACAGTTCATTAGTCCAATGTCCCTTACATCAGTGGTCCCCGGACTATTGGCACCACAGGCTGTTTTCATGGAAGACAATTTTTCCATGGACCGTGGGTGGTGGTAGAGGGTGGTTACAGGATGATTCAAGCACATTGCATTTATTGTGCACTTTATTTCTATTATTATTGCATTGTAATATATAATGAAATAATTATACAACTCACCATAATGCAGAATCTCATGCTGCTGCTGATCTGACAGGAGGCGGAGCTCAGGCGGTGATGTGAGTAATGGGGAGCAGCTGTAAATAGAGATGAAGCTTCACTTGCTCCCCAGCTGCTCACTGCCTGCTGTGTAGTCTGGTTCCTAAAAGGCCATGGACCCATACCAGTCCACGCCCCCTGGGGTTGGGAAGCGCAGCCTTACATTATAAGACTCCTCGCTGCTATGGCTAGACTTTCTGGCTCTTTGCTTGAAGATTTCCATGATCAAGAGATCGCTGTGCTGACATTATTTGCTTATTCTAATTGTTTAGAAGCTATAGAACTGTTTATTAGCTTTCTCCTATGTGTTTTTTGGATTACAACTATGGACACATACACACCAGCCTGCCCACTGTCATCTTCTTGAGGTTGTGGCCCTTTGAGGACCTAAGGTCACTTGAAAAATAAGACAGCAACTATTTGGAAGTATCTTGAGAGAGTTCGTTAACACATGGCATTCTGATCCAATAGGAATCATGCCAAGGTCAAATCCAGGCCCAGTTGGGGAGTAAAAACTACCTTTACAAATAGTTTTTGGCTGAAGTTGTATAATATTTGCAGTGGCTTTCACCAGTTGTCATAGCAATCTACACAGCAAAGGGGCATGAAGAGAGTCTGAGCAGAGGTCTCACCTCATCCTTTGCTGTTCCTGGATTTACTATATCACTTACTAATTCAGCTTCTTGTAACTTGATGATCCAAATTTTGCTTATCATTGGAGTTGTTTGGGGATAGAAGGAGAGAGATAATATACAAAATAACAGAGATATTCTAAAGAATTTAGTTGAAGCAATAGGAAGGGGAAAAATCATAAAAGCCATTTTTGTAAATCTACATCAATCCATGGAAATCCATGTGAGGTCTTTTTGCATTGAGAAATATCACAGGTCTTTGGCAGTCAATACAGTGAGGGAAAGAGTGGAAAATTTCAGTCAAGACTGAATTTGTTTAGAGCATTTGACATTATGATTTAAAATATAATATACTATAGTATCACATAGCAATAATCTGCAACTACCAGCCCTATTTCTTCTTTCTAAAGTGAGAAGGTTACCTTCTTCTCCCACATCATAGCCAGATGTCATTTTTCCCTTAAGCCTTTTCTTTTGGAGCTATACATTCTCAATTCTTCAAGCTACTGGAGATACAAAGATGATCAAGACCCAACCCCTGCCTTAGAGAGTTCACACTCTGCAAACTGTCAGGTTTTCTAGACACCCCTCCACCCCATCAACCTCTTCAACATATTCTCTGATTTATCACAGTCCCTATGAAAATATGGCACTTGGGATCAAACTAGTAGTCTAGATCTAGTCTAACCAGTGTGGAAAGTAGTGGGACAGCAATGTTCCATGTTTGTTAAATAGTGTGTCTTTATTAATAAAACCTAAGAACTTGCTGGCTTAAAATGAGCGTGTGATTAACTGAAGTTCCCTGGTCCAGATATCCATTGTGCATTTGTGCAATTGACTTCTTTGAACTTTAGTAAAAGACTATATGCCTGCGTCCCTATCACATTTTATCTTAATGGTCTGGACTCCTTATTTGTGGTTTATTTGTTTCAAAATCCTTTCTAGATGCAAGAGTCAAGTCTCTTTCTGAGCCAAGAGTAATCCTCTAGTCTGCTGAAGGTGAACTAAAACAACTGTAAAAGTCACTCACTGTCAGTCCCAAATCCCTCGCCATTGAGTGCTTTAGAAAAGGCAACAGGGAGAGTTGATGTTCAACACTGAAAAGAATACCTGCAGCAACCTCTACCTTTGTAGGAAAAAAAAAAATGAAGCTCTATAACGATGAATTTGAATGTTCCCATTCAGACTGTTTTGGAGATATAAATCTAAATTCATCCTATTAACACTGAACGGTTTGCTTAATACCTGGTGAAACAGGCTCACAGGCTTACTCTTCCGTGCCTGTGTGCAGTCTCACATCATCTGGAAGGAAGTAGCATTTTCATGAGCTCTTTCAAGGAATTTAGTGCTCCAGAAGGAGCTATAATTTTCAGGGCTCCCAAACATCACCCTTGGGGTACCATAAAAGATTAAGCTTGCCTCATTCATGGAAAGTCAATTTTTAAAAATCTTGCTTTATTTCAAATTTGCATAATAAAGTATTCTGATCAGCCCTATGTGTGTAAGAGAAACAAAGAGGATGGAAATCATGACACAGAAAATATTTTCTGAAACTTATTTCTTCTCTGGTCAAGATGCATTTCAAAAATATGCAAATCAGGTGGTGCCATTGTACGGTAATTATGTTTTCTTAATGTTTCCACAACAGCTCTGCTTTTGCCAGACTTCAATATTTCAGCAGCATAATGGTCACTTGGAAAGGGATGAGCACCCATTACATCCAGAAAAGGAAGACTGTGGAAAATCAAATTCAGATAACGCAAAGAAAACATACTTTCCATTGCTAATTTGTTTCATAGTTATCTTAGCAAGGGAGAAAAATAGAATGTTATCTCCAGGAAAAAAAAAATGGATAAAATTCAAGTGAATTGATTATACTAGAAATATCGTAAAATGCAAAGCCCTCAAATTCTAAAACTATACTTAAAACCCTTCCCAGGACCATTGGAACCTCAGGCTGGAGGGATCTCAGTGTAGCTGTGATTCATCAAAGTGTATGCCGCAGGATGTAAGTTCTGAGCAATGTTAATAGATGCTATCTTTTAAAAGTATGTTCTTTTTTTCAAGCAAATTTGCAAAATGCACTAGATTAAACAAAGTTAACCAAGTTTCATTCCTATAGGATCCCTCCTAAATATGCCAGTGTTCAAGGGTTGTCTTCCAAAGCCAGATAAAAGACACAGCATTCCCGAACTATTTGAAAAGAGAACCCTGTTTTCACGAGTACTCTTTCAAGAGATAGGTGTTGTAAGAAACACTCTTGGGGGCACATTGGCTACATCAATCTCTAATGTTGTAATAATAATAAAACTGTAGCCCAAGAAATTAAAGTGACTCTTCCGAGATCACCCGGATGACCTAAGGTTGAAATAGAAGTAAAACTTCAGGTCGCCTGATTCTCAGCACAGCTCTCTGCTACCTCTTGCACATTCGTTGCCTCCCCGTGTAACAGAAGCTCGTGTGATGTTGACACATTTACAAATTTTTACTTTTTAGAAGATTCCAGAATTTTTCTATAGGGAACAACAGATATGTTATATTCTAATTTATGCTTTTCATATTCTAAGAGGTAGGGGTGGGGGAGGGGATGGGGGTATAACTACATGATGAGTGCGATGCTCACTGTCTGGGGAATGGGCACGCTTGGAGCTCTGACTCGGGGGATGGGCGGTATGTGGGCAATGCATGTAACCTGAACTTTTGTACCCCCATAATAAGCTGAAATAAAAAAAAAAAAAGAATAAAAAATGCACATAACCAGCCTGGGCAGTATAGCAAGACTCCATCTATACCAAAAAGTAAGAAAATTAGCTGAGCATGGTAGCAAGTGCCTATAGTCCTAGCTAATGGGGAGGCTGAGGCAGGAGGATTGCTTGAGCCCAGGAGTTTAAGGTTACAGTGAGCTATGATGGCGCCACTGCACTCTAGCCAGGGTGACAGAGCAAGACTCCACCTTTAAAAAAACAAAAACTAAAAAATACATATCTACTTCTAGGCAATTGTGTAAATAGACACAGCCCACCACAAACAGGGGTCTCAGACCTCATTGCCTCCGCAGCCAGAGAGGGAACATAAATGAAACAGCTCGGCTTTAGCCAATTATTGCTTGGTGGAAATCTGGGCTCTATGTTGCTAGTTCTAATGTTTTAAAAGAGGGAGTCAGAAATGTTAAGTTTTTAAGTGGAACTTACCAGTTTTAAATTTTGGCAAGTAGTTCAAATTAAAAAATAAAATAAATTTCTGGCCAACAATATACACCTGTGGGCAGAATTCAGTTTCCAGCCTCTGCTTTACAATTTGGACAGTCCAGTTCTCTCCCTCAATTCTGCAGCTGGGCATTGATGAGATAGAGACTCTCAGTGTCCTCTAGGCCAGCAGTCGCCAATCTTTTTGGAACCAGGGACCAGTTTCATGGAAAACAATTTTTCCACAGAGCAGGGTGGGGGATGATTTGGAGATAATTCAAGTGCATTACATTCATTGTGCAGTCAAACCTCTCTGCTAATGATAATCTGTATTTGCAGCCACTCCCCAGTGCTAGCATCACCGCCTCAGCTCCACCTCAGATCATCAGGCATAAGGAGCCGCAACCTAGATCCCTCGCATGGGCGGTTTACTGTAGGGTTCCCGCTCCTATGAGAATCTAATGCCTCGGCTGATCTGACAGGAGACGGAGCTTATGCAGTGATGTGAGTGATGCGGAGCGGCTGTAAATACAGATGAAGCTTCGCTGCCTCATCCAGGGCTCACTTCCTGCTGTGTGGCTGAGTTCCTAACAGGCCATGGAGTGGCACCAGCCTGGGGCTTGGGGACCACAGCTCTAGACAGAGTCAGACACTCAATAGGCCAGACTATTTCCAGTTCTCAACTTCCATCTTCCATTGTAACCAAATGATACAAAAGAAGGGAGAAAGCCAGAAACAGAAGGTCAGAGATAAAGAGAAGGAGAGAGATCCTAGCTGCTTCCCACTTTATTTTATCTTTTTTAAAATTAATTTATTTTTAATAGACTATTTTTTAGAGCATTTTTAGGTTCACAGCAAAATTAAATGTAAACTACAGGAAGTTCCTATATACTCCCTACGCACCCCCACACATAGCCTCCCCCACTGTCAACATTCCCCACCAGAGTGGTACATGTGATACAAACGGTAAACCTACATTGACACATCATTGTCACCCAAACTCCATGTTTGCTTTAGGGTTCACTCTTGGTGTCATACATTCTGTGGGTTTTGACAAATATATAATGTCCTTTATCCACCATCATAGTGTCATTCAGGGTAGTCTCACTGCCCTTAAAATTCTCTGTGTTCTGCCCATTCATCTCTCCCTCCTCCCTAACCTCCAGCAACCACTGATCTTTTTACTGTCTCCACAGTTTTGTCTTTTCCAGAATGTCATATAGTATGACAGTATGTAGCCTTTCCAACTTGGCTTCTTTCACTTAGTAATATGCATTTAAGGGATCTTCATGTCTTTTCGTGGTTTGATAGCTCATTTCTTTTTAGTGCTAAATAATATTCCATTATCTGTATGTGCTACAGTTTATTTATCCACTCACATGCTAAAGGAAATCTTGGTTTCTTCCAAGTTATGGCAATTATGACTATAGCTGCCATAGACATTTGTGTGCAGGTTTTTGTGTGGAATAAGTTTGCAACTCATTTGGATAAATTCCAAGAAACACAATTGCTGGATGGTATGTTAAGAGTATATTTAGCTTTGTGAGGAAATGCCACACTGCTATCCAAAGTGGCTGCACCATTTTGCATTCCCACCAACAATATGAGTCCTTGTTGCTCCACAGTGTTTATTTCTTTTAATGCCTGATACAACTTACTTGTACTTAGCTTGCTGACAGATATGTACTCACCAAGTGAATTGGTACACAAAGTTTCAGGGGCCTGGGTCTCAGAATACCTCAGAAAGGCAAGCCTTTCCTCTGTTCCTTGTACATTTGGTTAATTTCCAAAGTTGGGCATCTCAAGGCAAAGCAAATTCTCACAGGGGTCTGGCCATAGACACTAGGCTCTTACAATGTCTACAAATTTGTGTTGTGAGGAATCCATTCCTTGCTACTATTCTCGGAGGCAGTTGGGCAGCACAGATCATTAAATATTTTCCCCTTGGGCTTTTAAAATAGCACAACCTCTAGTCTGAGAGCTGGTAAATTGAGCTGAGTACATATCTGGATAAAATTAGAAGTTTCTAACACCTGAATGGTGATAAACTTCTCTTTGTAACTTTTGTGACCATTTTCTTATACAGCTGAGCTCAACAATGTGAGGGCGGAAGACAACTTTATTTTCCCCTATGACTGTTCAAGTTCATTGCTTGGTTGAAATCTTGATCACATCTCAGAAGTCTCAGGGGTCACTCTCAGATAATTACAAAATCTCACCAATACTTCCTGTTCACCAAACAATCTCAATTCAAGGAATCTGCAAGAATCAAAACTCCAAACCCTTATCTGATTATAGAGATTCTTAGCCCCTGGATTCAGTAGAGCTTTTTGCTCTTTTTAGCTTTGCTGAAGTTTGTAAAGAGGGAGGGCAGCTTCTTGGTGTCCTGGTCCTCACTGGCTGGGTTTGCCCCTCCAGACCCAGGACTAGCGGGTGATGGACAAGTGAGAGGGTCACAGCTCTATGTGGCTGGTGCTGCCATGATCTGGCATCAGGACTTTCTGTACATAGACATGGAGGATTTTTTTAAACTACTTCTCTTTCTGTGAGGCATTTTTTTCTCTGGTGGGGTGCTTTTGTGTGTTTCTCAGATTTCCCTCCCACAAACCTCGAACTGTATACTCTGGGGACATCTCTCTTTGTCCAGTCTCATAGGATTCCCTCCCTTAGGCTTTGGACTCACATCACAGGGGTTTGTATTGTTAATTGTGAATAAATTGTCCATGCCTCAGTTTCCCTACCCAGGAAAAAGCAATGGTAATAGAATCTAACTCATAGGGCTCTGAGAAAGATTTAATGAAATAATGTATGTAAAGTGTTTAGAATACAGCTTGGCATATAGCAAGACCTAATAATACAGGTTATTATTAGTATCATATACCAATATTTTGAAGGCAGCTTCTAGAAGATTATTACCAAAGTCACAAATTCAGAGTCAGATAAGGAAATAAAGATGGGAAATAACCACAAAGAATTCTGACATAAAGAAATAAAAAATACGTTCCAAAGTTATGTGTGATGTCACGTAAAACAGAAAGATACTGAGCTCACCTTTGGGAGACCTGGGTTCTAGTGCTCCCAACTGCTGTGTGTTCTTGAAAATGTAACAGAGCCTCTCTGTTCTATACCTCAACTTTCTCCCTAAATTTAGACTAAGACGTGGTTGTAAGTTCATCTCTTAATTTTGCTGGTTTAATATTTGGCCAAATCATATAAATTCTCTAAACCTCAGATTCTTCATTTTTAAAATGGAATTATCATCCCAGCCCATCACAGGGTTTTGGTAAGGATCAAGAGAGAGAGTCTGTACATGACCACACTATAAACTCCAAATCATCATTCATTCAACTCAGCAAACACCTATTGCCATTTATTGACCAATTACATGTCCCAGACATTATAAACTCTAGCTAGTATCATCATCATTAAGGAACTAGTAAACTCCAATATTTCTTCCAGTTCTAAAATCCTTGGAATCGAATTATAAAAGAGGAATCCTTTCCATTGTTCATGAATGGTTTGCACCTGCCAGTTAGTGCAACATCGAAGGCAGCTCTGTCTGACAGAACTTTCCGTGGGGATGAAAATGTTCCATATCTGCACTGGCTAATGCGGCAGCCGTCAGTCACAGGTGGCTATTGAGCACTTGAAATGCAGCCAGTGTAACCCAGGAACTGAATATTTAATTTTATTTAATTTTGAATAATTTATATTTAAATAGCCACACTTGGCTAGTGGCTACCATGCTGGACAGTACAGAATTCTAGGCCCCTAAGCAAAGGGTGATGCAGGCAGAAAAGAGAAATGTAGGTTATAAAGTCTAATATGAGAAATATATTTACTACTGGGTAGAAGCATATGTTTGAGATATTTGGTTTATTGTTTTTCAATATTGAGGCCCGGAACTTAGATATTGTGATTCATCTAAAAGAGACTTCCAGCTTAAACTGCAAAAAAGACTTGCCCATTGCCTTATCCTAAGATGGGGTGGGGGAAATCTTCAAGCCGTCTGTTCTTATGGAGTGTAATTATGTGTGTTTCATCAACAATAAAGAATCAAGGATTTATTAGAAATTCTCTACTCATTGGTTCTTAAAATAGGCATGATTTAAGAAGCATTAAATGCAAACAAACACGTTTCCTCCTAAGTGCTCAATATGAGGATATAATAGTGAATGATTTAGAAAACATATATTCAGTCCCTCTAATTCTGTAAATCAGACATTGCTAAATGGTATGAATGGGCAGGTTTACAAATTCACACACTGAGCAGAACGTGGGCATGTCTTCAGGAAAACACCTGCTCTGGAAGGCCGGGGATGGCTACAGACTCCAAGTCTATTCTCATCCCAGGCCTGAGCTTTTTACCACTTACACAAAATGGGTGAAATTTCCCAAGTCTTTCAAAATAAGATAGTTCAGACAGAGACAATCTGTTTAAGAGTGCTTAAGACAACTACCTAGGTTTGAAACCTGGTTCTACCATTTATTGCCTGTGCGACTTTAGGAGAATTTCTTAATTTCTCTCTTACTTTATTTCTTCATCTCTCTGAAGGAAGGTACCTAACTAACAAGGTTATTGCAAAGATTTAAATAATTATTCACATAAAGCATTCAGGTCAGTGTCCAGCACAAAGTAGAAGACTCAAGGAATACTAGCTAATTTATTGTGATTAAGAGCTTTTCCAGACAAAAATAATAATACAAGAAGTACAATTTAGTAGGAGATTATAGATTCTGTGTGTTCTTTCAGTTCAGAACAGTAGAAAAACAGCTGGCGGGGCAGAATCATAGGAGCTTGGTTTCAGTAACATCCTGGCAACTGGTCCAAGAGCCACGCACCTTCACATGTTCTCCGACATGTCTAAAAAGGGGCAACTACCCACACGTGGACAGACAGTGGACACGGCTGGGAGCAGGACAATTTGACTAGATCTCCTACAATCCAGGATGAGCAAAGGAAAATCAAGATGAATACAACAGAACCAGAAAAGAGAGCAGTGTATTGACTGCGGTGCAAGCATACGTCTGGGAAACAATTCTGGGAAACAGAAGAAAACATTTGGCATCTTCAAAAATATGCAAAAAAAAAAAGTTTCTGTGATATGAGAAATCTTAGGGAAAAAACAGGCTGACATAGAAAGACTACAGGACAGATGCCAAGTTAGCAAGCTGCCCATGGAACGGGACATGGCCCCGTCACGGAAGACCAGCGGTGGAGTTGGCATTGTGCAGAAGGACGTTGGAAGCGCTTCCAGAGTGCAGGAGAACACGCAACGGGTGAGACGATGAGAGGCCGTCAGCACAACCAACGTGCAGGACAAAGGGAGCACGTTGCAACCGGGGTGTGCATGAGGACGGAAGCAGAACATTTAGAGCAAAAGTGATAAAGACACAACTGGAAACAAAATAAATATTTCTAAAAAGGGACTGGAAATGAGAGAAGTTACCGAGTCTGCAGATGGAGAGACTTTATCCCATTCCAGACTTTCAACGGAAAGAAGCTAGACAAGCCAAGGAAACGGATTCTCCCCTACAGCCTCTTCCAGTTATCGAGGCCTCCTGCACTCCTTGGCTCGTGGCTCCTTCCTGACATCACACCAAGCTCTGCTTCTGTTCCCACATCTCCTTTTCCTCACATTGACCCTCTTGCCTCCCTCTGATTAGATCTACCCAGGTAATCCTGGACAATCTCCTGTCTCAAGGTACTTAATGCATCTGCAAAATCCCTTTTGTCTCATAATGCATGTATTTACATGTTCTGAGAACTTTGGGGGAACATTATTTTGCCACAAAGCACAGGTAACAAGCAGCCTGAACAGGGAAATGTGTACAGCCAGGCACCTGTTCTATTTAGGGCAGTGGCTCTCAGGGGCACTTCTAGGACCAGCAGCATCAGCATCAACTGAGAACTTGGTAGATACGTAAACTGAGGAACGGGAAACTCCAGCAGGTGGGGCTTGGCAATCAGTAGTGTTAACCAGACCTCAAGACCAAGCTGATTGATGCCTGCCTGAAGTTTGCAAACCGCTGGCCTAGGGAAGCTGTGGAAGCCAGGAATGGTATTCTGTGCATGCCCTCGGGAGCAGCTGTCTCTCATTTATTCTTTGTCAAGCAGAAATGTCACTAAGAGACCTATAAATTCTTTGAAGGTTAAATTGCTATGATGTTTAGTATCATTTGGTACTTATTTTGTTTATTCCTGTCATTGTTCCAAATACAATTTTAAAAATGGCCTACAAAAGTCAGTAAATCACCTTAATAGGTGAAATGTTATTCCTGATTTTGTAATCTCTGGGGAACTTTTGCAGGGAAGACAGGATTTGGAGAAGAGGGTGATGGGGGCTGAGCACCACCCTTCTCGCAGACGCCCCTCTCCCCTGCACCCTACCCCTCCAACTCCCACTGAAGCAGCCTTGCTCATATTAGTAGGAGTCAACAAAAACCATGTGGGAGGAGTTTGGGCAGAGCATGTACTCGCTGATTTACAGAATTATAAATGGTTAGAACTAGAGGGGCTTCCAGGAGCATGTTTCTGAGGCCCTCATTTGACGGAGGGCTCCACGGCCCAAGGAGGTCATGGCCAAGGTCACGGCTGATGTGGAGGTGTCGGGACTAGCTGCCTGGGTCTCTGATTTTATGCTAGCTGGGTAGGCTCCAATATGCCGCATAAAAAGGATGAGCTATTTTCACCCAACACCAAGAAACCTGCCTAAAACAGAGTAAAGTTGCTCTGCTCTTATTTTCGTCATGGTTCCACACTGCGAGGAGAATCAGTTAGCAAAATGTGAGAATCGGGTTATTCGCTCTAATGCTGGGGCAGAATGACATTGAAATTTATCTGAGCTGCATGCTGAGCAAGAGTAGCCTTGAGACATCTTTGTAGTTCCCTAGGGATGAAAATCCCATGAAGGCCAAGGTAAGAATTTTAGCACATAAATCATTGAGGGTAGGTGAGGTTTAGGAAGCCAGTTGCTGGGGTGGGAATGGGGTGGAGTGAAGCAGGGTCGCTGGCACAGGGGGGTCCCTATGAAAGGGATAATCATAATCTAATCGGAAGAACAATGGAAATTCAAATGCTAAATCATAAAGCTAACCCAAGGAGTTCTTGAACTTTATTTACAGAAATGGAAATAAACAAGAAAAAGGTTCACATAAGCAAAGGGAACTTGCCAAAAAATGAAGCGCAGTGACTGTTTCCTTTAACCCAGAGGATGAAGATGAATATGATTTAGACAGGAACGTGCCTGGAGATGCAGGTGCGGCAGGGCCAGGTGGGGCCTGGGAGCCCATGAAGAAGCAGGACAAAGCATAGAAGTTTGTCCCCATGGCCTGACACCTAAAGAAGTAGGTGCCAAAAAACACGGGCCCCTTAAAGTGACCAAAGTTCAAAGTCTTCCCACCCCTTACTTTTTTTAATTTTTAAAACTTTTTTTTTTTTTTTTTTGGTCTTGGTGAAAGGGAAAAAGGTTGTACTGGTGGCAATTTTTTTTTTAGGAATTGATGCATTCAAATCACTGTCATGATTATGTAGAGCAGACCTTCTAAGAGGGGCCACAAACCCAGTCAACTTTGGTTTTCATAGATAAGTCTGGGGAAATTTTTTTCTAAAAACTCAGTCAAGTATTTTTAAAAATGTCTTTGTTTTCTCGTCCGCTTTCATTTTCTTCTTTATTCGGTGGAAAGAGAAAGAATGTGTGTGAGTGAATAATTCTGCTCAAAAGGTCCAATATTCCCCTGCCCCAGCACTCTCTGTAAATAGCAACCGCGCCATCTTGTGGCTAATATGTATTTGTGCACCTGGCTTAAATCGCACTTTGCAAAATGAACAAGTCTGAAACACACCAATGTCATAATTTCTCATTACCTCCAATCATTAAATAAAATATGAATTCCAATGCTATGGATATTGACTATACTACAAGTGTTAATGAACTAGATACTTGTTGTAAAATATTTATTATGAAATGAAGGGTAATTACAAATATAACAGATATAAAACCTTTTACCGGAATTTTACACATAAACTCAGGCTTGAGAATTTGCAATCTATGTGATTACAGTTGTGAAGGCTTTTGTTTTCCATTCTAACTAAAGTAGATCTTCCTCATCCTTCTTTAAGTCAACCCTTGTAATTTCCTTCAGATTATTTGTTACGACTTCTGTTACTTTGTTTTCCCCTCAGCTTTGCTTTTAGAATGTCATAAATTTCATAAGATTAGGGATTGCCTTTGTGTTTTTCCCCATTGTATCCCCAATGCCTAGCATTGTTCCTGGCACACAGTACACACTCAACAAATGCTTGACGAATGTAATTGATTAAAAATAATAAATAAAATAAGCTCTTAAATAAAAATAAGAACTTATAGGAGCACATATAAATTAGAAAAAGCTCTCTGACTAAAAGTGAACTGACATTTTTTTCCAGGAATGCAGTGAGTCTGGTTTGAGTATATGTCTCTGGTACCTTCAGAAGCTGCAGTGTTTAAGGCCATGGTGCTAAAAGTGAAACTGCTAGGAGAATGCATCCATTGTTCACCAATAAGTCATTAGCAATGAAACGCCCTCTAAAGAAGCCTTGGGGTCTTTAGCAGCATGCTGGTGCCTTTCAGAATCAATCAGAGAACAGCTGGGAAATGCATATTTTGATGTTTGCTGGATTTCACTGGGTTATCAAGTGACATTTAGATAACTGATTTAAGGCTCGCTACTGGGAGCTCCAATAACTTGCGAAGCTTGTGGATTTCAACACATGGAGCAAAGTCCTGGGGCTCTGCCTTCTTGGACTTAGTCATGTCGCATCAAACATCCATTTTAAAGTATAGCACCAAGTTTGTACTTTGACTTTTGACAAATGCTAAGTGTTTCCTGACACATATATTTTTGTCATGGTAAGAACTTATTTGAACGCCAGAAGAGATGGTGAAGGGTGGAAAACCGAATCGCACATGGGCTTGAATTTGACATGGTGTAGATTTTGAGTTTGGTTGACTTCATTCAATTTAGAGAGTAAGTTTGTGAGTTCCCAAATGTTCACCAAAGGGGATTATTCACTGAAAGTTTGAGAACCTCCCAAAAGAAAATGAGATGCGAGGAGGCCTAGTGATGCATGTAGGGGGAATGGGTGCTTGGGATCCCAGTGAACTATGGACAAGGCATGGAAGTGGGGGTCTACCAGCTGAATTGGTTTTTATTTACAGCAGTGAGGTCTGAAATTTAATGTGTATGAAAATCACCTAGGAAGCTTGCTAAAATGTGGAGTCCCAGACCTACCCTGTTCTACCTCCATAGACATGTAGGAAGGAGCCGGGAATCTAGTCATTCTCATACAGGTGAGACATAGAAAACACTTTGGGAAAGTTGATCTACTATTTTTGGCCCCATGAGTGCGGGGACTCTGTTTCATTCCCCAATGTATCCCAAGTGACCCTGAGAGTAACTCCTAGGTGTGGACCATGAATGGATGGATATGTGGAATCCGGGACCTAGAGGATGAACAAGAGATGAAGAGAGAATTGCAACATTTCCAAGGTCCAAAGATTCTTTGAACTTATTCTTAAATTTCTGATATATCCCATGTGGCATTCACCACCTGATTTTGTGCAACCTTTATTTAAATACCATCTCCCTTTGGCAACAGAATAATTTTGTCACTTGGGATTAAAAATGATTTGTTTGCAAAATGGCAAACCATTCTGACATTTCATCTATAAGCCTTTTGAACAAATTTCTGTTCTCATCCAAAACTATTCTTCCAACAACAACAGAGACTTTGATCAGTGGTGTTATAAAACAAAATGCCTCTTTGTAGTGAGAGTCCAAAAAAAAGGGCCACAGGGAGCCAGGGAAACAGGAGTAGGCTATGTGCCAGGGGACCTGGGTGCAGGTGTAGCTCCTTTGCTAACCAGCTGTGTGGCCTTGAATAAGTCGTGCATCTGTCTGAGCCCCAGTTTCCTCATCTGTAAAGTGAGACATTTAAACAGATGGTCTCCAAGCCCCTTTGGGCCCTGCATATCATTTAGCATCATATTGAGGCATAAGATGTCCCTGTATGCCTCATGCTTGGGTGTGAAAAATAGGCTCTCCTGAGAGCCTGCATTAATTGTATTGTGGTAGCTAGAATAATAGTTCCCCCAACAATGTCCACATTCTGGTCCCCCAAACCTGTGAATATGTTACCTTACGTGGCAAGAGGGACCTTGCAGATGTGATTAAGTTAATAACCTTGAGATGGGAAGAGTATCCTGGATTATACACATGGGCCCAGTCTAAGCACAAGTCCTTAAAACCGAGACCCTCTCCCAGCTGAGGGCCTGGGAGGGGCAGGAGACGTGAGGATGAAAGAAGGAGTCAGAGAGACATGAGGTTGTTGGCTTTGAAGATTGAGGACGAAGGCCACAAGCCAAGGAATGTGAGCAGCCTCTAGAAGCTGGACGGCAAAGCTTCTTCCCGAGAGTTTCCAGAACGGAACCCAGGCCCGCTAACACCCAGGACACCCGATCAAAGCCCAGTGAGACCTGAGTTGGACTTCTGACCTACAGAACTGTAAGATGTTATATTGCTTAAACTTCCAAGCCTGTGGTTATTTATTCTGACACCAATAGAAAGTTAATAAATATGTCCTAAAATTACAGGAAATATTCAGGAGTCTGGCACTTTCTACAGCTGACCCCATGAGTAAATCAAAGCCTCCTCTAACAGGGTCCAGGAGGGTCGTCTGGCCTGGACCTCATGCTCACTGGAGTCCTCAAAGTTAAACTTTTTGACATTTATCTCCAAACAATTCCTTTGAAAAGTGTGCATGTGTGTATAAAATGTGTGTGTATATACATGCATATACGCATATCTATGCATACATACACACACATACGCAGTCAGATATAGTCAGGTTATTTTTTCAGCATCCCTAGAAAAGCCGTTGAGTAGTCTAAAAGCACAACTGGTAACTCATAACAAATGCCCCTCTAGCTAAGCTAGTTGCAGTGGGTCAGCCCAGTGTAAATAGCAAAAGGACACTCTGAGGCAAGTGGCCTTTGTCATGCAGGACTGGATCAGAAAGGTAGTTATTCTGGGTTTGAGAAACCCAGAGGCTGAAAGTAGCACCTGGATCCATGTAAACTTATAGCATGGGGGCTGGGGGGGTGGGTCATGGAAATCCCAGGCCGCCTCCTTCATTCCACAGACAGAGACTGCAAAGGTCAAGAACTGTTCCCAAGCCACACTTGAAGTATTTTTTTCAGCGACAGTGGAAGTTCTTATAATGGGAAGGAAAGCAGGATTGGAAAGTGGACATGTATCACAGCATCCTAGAATCTGCATTGCCTGAGCCTATCTGGAAAGCCAGCTGCTACATCGCATTCCGAGGGCTTGCTAACCAAAGCCCGAAGTTGCCATGGCTTACGGAGGCAACAGGTGGAAGATGGGGCAGCTGAGAGGCAAGAACTAATGCTCATCCAAGCAATCAACTTGTGCTGGCTCAAAATAATAAGCATAACCTCTACTTTAAAAGGGTCTATAATCCACGTTGGCCTAAATTATCTGGATAATATCATCTCTGGTGTGTTTGATTGCTTAACAAACATTAATTGAGCACACACCATTTAGAATGTTACAGCTGGAAGAAACCTTAGGAGCATCTAGATAATCTCCAGAGTTATGCAAATGCAAACAGGCCCCAGAGGTTAAGGGGCCACCCTAGTGGCAGAGCCAGGATTTCTGCCCCATTTGTTCATTTCCAAGCACTCGCTCTTTTCCCTCTGTTCATTGGAACTGGGATGATGCCTTTTTATGAAGACCCTCAGAGCATCCTGAAACGTGTTTCAGAATCAGCTCCGTGTACTACCATTGCGTAATCGTCAGTCTGAAGTACCTGCTGGGGTCAGAGTTTATGTCCTCTGATAAAAGAAAAATGGACTTGGAATGTCATCCCAACTCTTTGCTGAATAAACACATTTCACTTCTAGGCTGAGGACATAACTTCAAGGAGATGGAAAGCAGGAAGTGTTTGCCAACGATCTGATACGCAGACCACCCACAGTGTTTGTGAAAACCACAGATCTCCCACTTGCCTTTCACCCACCAAGTAATGCTACCTTATCAGGCTGGCGTCCATTACCCAGACATCCAGCATAATATTAGTATATTTAACATTAGATAAAGATGTCCATCCAGAGCCATTTAGAATAAACTCTAGTTGATGTTAAACCTAATATGAAGATATTATTCAAATAGTTCAAACCTCAGGCCTTTGTAGGGCAATTTCGTAGATCTTTGCTCTTGATTTCTCTACATTCACTCCAGGGATAAAAAGACACACTAAACGCCTACCTGTCAAGGGCTATAGTTTTAGGAAAATTCATTTTACTGTTAATACTTAAGAGACAGAGGGATTTCAGATTTGAGACATCTGCATTCTATGGGGATACTTGATATGTGTCCCTGTGCTAATTTTAAATCTCATTCTAGAAATGAAATGCATAGGTAAGAAGAGTTGTGTTAAATGAGCACTGCCCGTGGATTATCCATTTGCAAAGATTGATAATGCAATAAAATACTCTTATCTTTGAAAATGTGAGTAATAAAATGTAATCTTTCTTTGAAGAGTCTGAATGCACTTTAAAACTGTGCAGTACCTTGGACTCAGCAGAGAGAATATTAATTTTTATAGATCATAGGACCACAGAACTTTGGAATTGAGTGGGACATTTTGGATCATCCAGTTAAAGGTGAACAGCTAGATTTTGCCTAGTTGCTAACAACAATCGCTTGGTATAGTTCTGGTGTGCTATGCTGAGAATTCTGAGACTACATTTGGATTCAGTGGAAAAGCGTAATATGATTGATTAACAATGTCTTCCCAGGCTGGGTGGAAGAAATAGTGGCTGGTATAGCACTTATTTGCTATCCTTAATGAGTCTAGCCTCTTCATTTTAAAGATGAGTAACTAAGGTGATACATACTTAAAAGGATTTGCCAGAGTCAACTAGCTGGTCTGTGGTCAAGCTGAACTATCCACTACTATTTCTGTAATAGCATGTTAGCTCTACAATATCAACTCACAACTTCTAGAAAATGGGAAACTAAATAACAGTTTCTTGGGTATCTAAAAACTTTGGCAGAAAAAAAAAATAACCAACTGGGCTGGGTGTGGTGGCTCACACCTGTAATCCTAGCACTCTGGGAGACTGAGACAGGAGAATCACTTGAGCCCAGGAGTTTGAGGTTGCTGTGAGCTACGCTGACACCACGGCAATCTAGCCCAAGTGACAGAGCAAGACTCTGTCTCAAAAAACAACAACAACAACAAAGCAGAAAACATATTTGGATGGTGATATAGTTTACCTAGGAAATTGGTGGCAATTCATTGAATAGTTTAAAAGAATTTGAAGTCAATTTTCCTGTGAAGCATCATGTAGTTTAAACTATAATTATGCTTTCAGAATTCATTTTTATATACTCAATAAATATGTTTGAGTATTTTCTCTATGCAAGTTACTACATTAGAATTGTGAGAATAGTAATATTTTTAAGTGATAATTTAAAATGATATTTTAAGCAAAAATCCCCTAGCAGTCATTCAATAAACACCTTTTGAGCAGCTGCTGGAGTTAGACAAAGTTAGTCTTGGAGATTCAAAATCAAGTAAAACCCTGCCTTACAGCAGGGTTTGGCCATATCTAGCACCATAGCCAAGAGTTAAAGCGACTTTGTTTTGTTTTGTGTTTTAGATCTGCAAGGGAGCCAAGAAACCACAGATCAAAGTCATGTCCTGAAGAAAGTTAAAGTATAGTAAGGGAGAAGCTGACAGTTTTTCAAAACAAATGCTCAGTGGAAATTGGAAACTTAAGGCTTTACATATTGTAAATCCTATTAGCATAAAGCACATGTGCATAAACCACATAGCTCAATGAATTATCATATAAGGAATGGAGTAATCGTACCCATGAAACTATCATCCAGGTCAAGAAAGAAATAGTAACCAGAAACACCCCTCATCCTCCTACCCATTAATACCCTTTACATTAGCCCAAGGGTAGCTATATCCGGACTTTCAACACCAGATTCGTTTCTCCAATTTTTGAACTTCATATTGATGGGATCACATTATATTTATTGTTTTATGTCTGGCTTCTTTTGCTCAACAATATTTTGTCAGAGTTACCCATGTTCTGAGTAGCTATTGTTTATCCATTTTTATTACTGTATAATATCACACTCTATACATATACTTCAATCTCTTTATCCATTCTATTGTCAGAAGATATAGACCTCTGTGGCTTCTGGATTGGAATCATTACAGATCAGATGATGCTTCCATAAACATCTTTGTACGTGACTTTAACTGCATGCATTTCAACTGAGGATACACCCAGGATTGCAATCGCTAGGTCACAGGGTATAGATATGGTTAAGATGTAAATACTTCCAAATAGTTTTCTAAAATAGCTATAACCAATTTATACTCGTAATGGTAGCATAGGAGATTAGTGTGTCTCACTAGAGTTCAAATTTGGATTTCCTATCCAAGGAAATTGAACACAATCTCACGTTTCTTGGGCATTCGGATATGGCCTTTTGTATGAGGTGCGTGTTCATTCCTCTTGCTCAATTTTCTTTGGATGTTTTTTAAATTTGTAGACGTTCTTTGAGAAATTGGATTACATTCAAAGTAAGAACTTCTGTTCATCAACAGACACCATAAGAATGTACCAGTCAGGGTCAAGTCAGGATATATAAACCACCCAGTTATATAAAGAGTGAGGGTTTAGTATAAGGAATTGTACACTAGATATAGAATTGTTAACCAGATAACTGAAACGGCAAAAAGAGAACATTGATGTATCATGCAGGTAGCAATAGCAGGAAACAACCACCACCCCAGGACTGGAGCAACAGAGGGAAAGGCTGACGTTGACGCTCTTCAACTCAGTAGCTGTTGAGCTGAAATTCCGTCCTCTGAGGAGAAGGTGCTGGTCAGCTGGTGCTGGGGTCTCTGACAGGGTGGGAAGCTAGTTTTGCAATTGTTGGAAAAACTACACACAGGATGTGATTGCTGCCGTGGGAACACACTGACACTGCAGAGTGGGGCTGGAGTAATGCTCCCAGGAGCAAGAAGCAGACAGGAAGGTATGAGTGCCTTCCTTCTCCAGCCTTGCAGTTTGCCTCCAGACCCCTGCAGCCTCCCAACAGCACAAAGCCCAATAGGGAAACGGGGGTTGGAGCTAAGAGACAGTAGCTTAATTACTGACACGAGAACAAAAATGCAAACCAAAGAGTGGGAGAAGATATACAACCAACAGTGGACCAGGCTCTAGATTGGAGCGATGTATAGCCAAGCTTCGAGAACTTGCTTACCACGTGCCAACTCTTTTCTAAGGCTGCATCATATGGTCACATTTCATCTCACCACATCCCTTTAAGATGTGAACTATCATCATTCTTGCTTGAAAGATGAGAAAATAGAGACAAGAGAGTTTAAATAACCTGCCCAAGGTCGCACATCCAGGAAGTGCCAGATAGAGTAGGTAACAATTCCTATAAAGTTAATTCACTTTTATCTTCATGCTCAAATTCAAAGATAAAGATTTACTGTAAAAAAAAGATAGTATAGTGAATGAGACATGAAAATTAATAGCAGGTCTTCTGACTTAAGGTAATTTTTATAGTAATCAATATTTTCTGGTTATATGAGCTCATAAAGATATAGCCCCTGGCATCAACATCTTTCTTCCTTTACCTTCTGTACAGTCCTCCTCTGCCTTGGGCTGGTCTTTCAGGAACTGCTGTCACTGTGGTGAAAACCCACAGTTTCTATTGATGTGGGTTGTTTAAAATTACATGTACCGACTGTTGCTTTGCCTTCTGCACTTTGTTCTTGCAGATGATAATTGTCTTAAAGTGAGAACAGTTCTTCCTTGTCCTTCCCTAGAATCAAAACTTATTCCCAAACTACTCCCAAAGCAGTTATCCATAAAAAGACTCTCTAGTTTACACATTGCCTGTACATGATTGTATGAATGTAACTAAATTGCCTACAGGCACAGCAATTTCACTTTTCTCACCTGTGGTTGCTGTCTAGACATACTTATCGGTCAGAGATTTGGAGAAAATATGAGGACTCACTTATGCTTGCACTGAAAGTGTAGGGTAAGCTGAAAATCTGACTTTCTTTACAAGACAGATGAGTTGGCAGTCTTCTGGAATGAGAGGGGGGAGCTAAGCTTTATCGGGCCCCCTCTGTGTCTCGGGCACTGTGGCAGGTATTGCCACTGCCTCCTTATTGGTGTCTCCTGGTCCACACCTGTCCCAATTCAACCGTTCATCCACCTTGCAGCCAAATGCTGATTTCCAAATACAAACCTGATCGCATGACTCACTGCTGTTGGGAAGGTGAAAAACCTTAACGTGATCCACGAGGAGCTAATTTCCTTGCAGCCTCACCTCACTCAGCCTCACCTCACCGTCACTCCCTGACCTCTGACCCCGTAGGGTCCCTCCAGCCTCAGGGCTCTTGCATATGCTGTTCCTGTTACTTTTTGCAGTTAACTCTCAGTAATGTTTCAGATATCACTTGTCCCCAGGGAAGGTCCTTGGGCTTTCCTCCTCAGACAGGTCAGGTCCTCCAATTAGAGGCTCCTGGCACCCTGGACTTTCTCATTACACACTCATCATTTATGTTATATGTTTGCACATTTATTTAATCGATGTCTGTTTTCCCCACTAGAACTGCAGGTTCTGGGTGAGGATGGGCCACATCTGTTTTGTTCACCACTGTCTGTCCTCAATTCCTAACCCTGCACTGGACCATAGTAACCATTTGAATGTGATGAAGGGTTAATTAAATGACACTATATCTGTGTGATCATAGTTGGTGGGGTGCAGTGAGCAGCCCCTTTATCTGATATCTGGTCTGAATTTTTCCCTCAACAAAGGCCAGTAGAAATCAGTATTTTCATGTTGCCTACTTTTTTCGATCTGGATAGACTGTAACTTGATCATCACTGTTGGGGACACAGCAGCACACACAAGGTTGTGAGGGTCACTGTATGAGCAGTGACCGGGAAGTTCTGAGGTGGGGTCCAGGGATCTGTCTGCAAGTTAGCAAGCACCCAGGTGCCTTGGGTCTACTCTGGAGAACACTGCCCTGGCCTCTTACGCTGCTCCATCCCCATCCGGAAACAAACTCTGACAGCAGAAATCTCTTCTGCGCTTCAAGACCTCTGTAGAGTCACATTCTGTGCTGCATTAGTTTCCTTCTGCCACTATAACAAATTAAGCATAAAGTCGGTGACTTAGAATGGCACAAATTTATCTTACAGTTCTGTGGGTCAGAAGTCCAAAATTGGTCTCAATGGGCTAAAATCAAGGTGTTGCCAGGGCTACATCCCCTCTGGGGGCTCCTGGGAGAGTCCTTGCCTTGCCTTTCCCAGCTCCTAGAGGCTGGTACATTCCTTGGCTCACGGTGGTCCCACATTGCTGGCCCTCTGTTTCTACCACCACATCCCCTTTTCTGACACTGATCCTCATGCATCCTTCTTATAATAAGAACCCTTGAGATTAAATTGAGCCCAGCCAGACAGTCCAGGAAAATTTTGCCATCTCAAAATCCTAAATTTAACACATCTATGGAGCCTCTTTTTCCATGTAATGTGACATAGTCACAAGTTCCAGGGTGAGGACGTGTATGTTTTTGGACGACCATTATTCAGCCTCCTACACGCCCCACACCCCACCCCATTGTTATTTCTTCCTCCTGTTTCTAGGGAAGAAGTGCCTCTTGTACTTGCCAAGGCAGACACCACACTTGCTCACCTTCTGCCATTCACATCCTTCCACACCATCTGCGCTTTCTGTGGGCAGCTAATTCCTCTCACTACCCTCAACTGGAGTTATCAAGTTCTCTGTGTTTACATTCCAGCCCTGTCACTTCCACTGTGTAGCCTTCGTCATGGAACTTCAACTCTCTGGTTCCCTTTAAGTTGGCCTCCAGTTGTCTGCCTTCTAGGCTGTCGTCAAGAGGATTAACTGAAGTGGTGGATGAACGTCTGTCTCCCAGAGCCTGGTAGGTGGGAAGCAGTCACTGAATGTAGGTTATCACAGTCATGACCTTCAATGTCTCCCACTTTATTCTGTCCTAACTGGGGATCTGAAGGTCTATACTGCTTGTAAAGATGGTTGGGTCCTGGCTCTAAGCCATCACTCTGAAAGCACATACCACGATTGCATAGATGTGGGCCAAACTTTCTTTTCTGAGTTGAATTCAGGTCCACAATTGTTTATCGGCACTCACCCTGTGCTACGCATTAAGCACACAAAGGTGAGTGAGGCTTGGCCCCTGCCCTCAACCAGAGTTCTGTACAGCTGCGGAACTGGACGTGGAAAGATAAAATTTCAAAATAATATTGGTAAATGCGTTAGTTGTTTGGAAGACTCAGGAAAGATTTCTTGAACTGAGTGAGGCAAGTAATACTTTTGCAGGAAAAGGGTTAAATTATAAGCATTATTACTCTTTGTGTGCATTGATTATATCACTGCCCAAGGCACTGGGCCAATCTCTTGTCATCAGCAAGATTTATGCTTGAGTGTTTCAGAATAATAGGAGCCTCACCACTCTGTCCTTTCCAGCCCAGCCCTGAGAAAGAGAGAGATTGTGGTGGGGGGCTGGCCAATCCCAGGATGCCCTGCTTTTCCAACAACAGGAAAGACAGAAATTTAAAGCAGCATAGTCAGTTTGCTGGGCTGGAGTATGGTGGCTGCCCAGACGTCCTCAGCCGGCACAGAGGCTCCTGCCCACAGGAACGTGGCCATGTGATGAAGCTCAAAAGACATCAGGCTGGGGTATAAATCAGTGTCTGTCTGACTTTCTGGACCCCCTGACTCGGTACAGCAGAGCAAAAGACCTAACTCTACCCATCCTATGCAGTCCTGCTTTCTAGAGCAAAAGACTTCTGGGAGGGCTAAGAATTGGAGTGAGCACAGTGTCAATAAAAATCTCTAAAAATGCATCAGTCAACCAACAAAATGATCAACAAAAGCAAACCCCACATTTTCTCAACTGTATTAATTAATTCAATAAGAGCAACAATCCAAAACCAAAACCCACTTAAGGCAGTGCTGATGCTGTGTGAGTAATGCAGCACCCTTCCAGAAAGTCATGGGAATGTCTCTGCTTTGCACTTGTACAGTCTCAGTAGAAACTTTCAAATATTGCCAAAGCTCTGGGTGGCTGCCAGACTTCTTGACAGAATATAAAATTATAGTCTATAGTAAGCTCTAATAATGCCCTCATTTTGGTTGATAAAAAACCAAGTTTTAGTTATCTATATTTTAACATTTTATTAATAAAAAAAGGTCCTTTGTCACTCAGCAAAATGAAAGTCTACAGGCTTGTGTCTTCAGCCCCATGCCCCCCCAAAAGATATACATTGTGGGATAAATTTACAATCTATCCAGGAAGACCTCTTCCAGCCAAAAGTGGGATCATAGCTCTATACTGAGACACACTACGCTAGATGTAACCAACATTCACGCCCTGTCTCCTAGATCCCTTGTTTTGGCCTCTTTGCTGTCTGTCTTAAGGTAAGTCACATAGGACTGCAAGAAGCAAGAATAAGTCCAGAAATCTACAGTAAGAGAAGGAATCCAGAGGTTGACCCAGGCAGTGGTGGAACAGAGATCAAGTAGATAGGACAAAAGTTAAAGAACACACAATGAGTTAAGACACGAGGAGGCTTGAATTAACAAAGTTGTAGAAAAATAAAAGCTGATTGAGACCTAGAAAATCATCTAGCCTGAACCTGTCTTTTTAAAGGAGGAAAGTGACTTATGCTCATGAAAAACAGAGATCATAGCACTGCCTTCTCAAGATAGCTGTAAAGTTCAATGAAAGAACACATGCAAAGCACGTATATTGATTTTGGATCAGAGTAAGTGTTAAACAAGTGTTTGCTCATTCATGAGTGGCAGAATCAGAACTAAGTCTTCTAATTTAGAGGCAAGTGCTCTGTCAGGCCGCCAGAAATCCAAGTATATAGGAGATTCATAGTAAAACAACGCCAATCTTGAGAGCATGATACCGGGTCCAGATCTAGTCTATTCAGAGGGATTGTGTACATTTCTGTTCAGAGAGGAATGAGTCCCAGGCCCAGGATGTGACTCTATCCAGTAAAGTAATTTGTTATATACTATACTCCCACAGCATAAAGTTCTTATAGATAGCACTTGCCACGTTGGGCCTATAATATTATTTGTGTGTGTCTTATGTCAGATATTGTTGTGACCTCTTTGGAAAAAAGTATACCTCCTTTTAAATTTTTTAAATTATGAAGGTAACTGCAATTATGTTTATGCATAATTACTTAAGACATCTTGGGAAAATAGAAAGGTTTTAGAAGCCAGTGGGGGAAAAATATTCCAGTATCCAGAGGCAACCATTGTTTTGTCATATTTCATTAATTTGGATGTGCATTATTTTGTCTGTGCATTTCTTTTCATGTATATATCAGGGTTTTCAATCACAAACAACAGAAACTGACTCTGGCTCACTTAATCAGAGAAATAGTTTATTAGAAAGATATCAGATAACTCACAAAATTTTCATCATTTCGTGTGTTTCTACTCAGCATGTTTTAAATAATACTGACATGAACATCTTGGTGCATAAATTTTTGTCTGCTTTTTGAATTATTTCCATAAGATAGACTTCTAGAAATAAAGAATGAAGGTGAATCCTTTTATATCATGAGAGTCCATATTTTGGGCCATTAATTTTGATTAATATCTTGGATGGCTAGTATAAGTCTACAAGTAATTTTTATGAAGGAAAATCAATGAGTGATAAATTCTTTCAGTGCATGCCTAAGACACATACACTAGAAGACCTACAAATTGCTCATTGTTCAAATTGTGGCTGTTGCTAGAGCCACATGCAGAGGTGTAATGTCATTGTTGAAACCTGGACGTTGGAAGAGAAGCCTTCATGAGCCACTGATGCTGCCGCCATACTAAGTAGCCCTGTGTCCACGCTGAAATCAGCAGTTTAAGGAGCCTGGCTGGGGCCACCCTTCTTCTTAATCCTTCTCCCATGAGAAGGTCCATGCACTCCTTACAGGAATGTGTCCACTCCTCTTCCAGCAACCATCATGGTTCACATTGTTTCTCTTGAGAAAAAATAGATGATAATGTGGCCCACAGCACTGAATAACCATTACGCTATTTATATACCTGCTTCCCCCACCTCCACCCTGAAACTATAACCCAGCCTAGGGCAGATTTTGCATTTTAGTCATCTTTCTTCTCTAGCAGCTCATCAAGCCACATTCTCCCAGGGGAATGTCAGCTGGTGAGAAAGGGCACTTCTGTCTGTTTCCTTTTGCTGCTGTATCCTGGATTCCTGTAATAAAACCTGGCACAGAGTAGACATACAGTAAATATATTTATTAATCTGAGTTGAAGAATAGCCAAGTAATTCAGAGTCTAGACTCTAAGCATGATTTTTATCTCTGAACACGTCAGGGTTCTATTCTCATCTCCGGTCCTGGCTTGCAAATCGTTTTAGCCTTGTTCTGTCTAATGGCTTTCTAGTTAACTCCTCTACTGAAACATATCATTGGACTCTCTTTTATCCATCTTTATGTTTTTCATTCATTGAAAGCCACATTACTCACGCAAATATGTTCCCCAATTAACACCTAGGATCTAAATTTTTCTGCTTCTTCCTAACGCAAATGGTAAACTAATGTCAGTTGCAGCAAAGAATATATTTACTAGAATTTGGAGACCCAAATTCACTTCATGCTATTGGGAATGATATTTATTCAGGCTCTGATTTGATCTGTTTTCCCTCTCTCTTCTTATTCCCCTCATGAGTTGCTGGACTTTCTCATACAGTACCGATGTTCTCAGTTACATTATTCTGGTTACATATGAATTTAGTCATTGTGCTGGTCTCTTATTTTTAAGCTAGTTTCTTATAAAGTTATTCAGTTACTGGCCACTGGAAAGCCTCACAGCATTTTAGAACTGTCTAGGGATTGTCAAACTATGACTGTGCTCCCCCTCAAGTATAGAAGGGTGATGAGAGCTAAGAACATCAACCTCAGCAGTTCTACTTTCATCTGTTGTATCTGTTTATGCTTCCATGCAAGATTTCATTTGAGCAAAGAATTCTGAAGCTTATATATGTGTATGTATATATATGCATGTGTCTATATGTATATATTCACATATGAATATATCAATATTTGTACATACACACATATGAAAACCTCTGAGTTAGTCCCACCCTGTGGCAGACATTACTAATCCAACCAAATTCCACTTCTTCTACACGAAGTAATAGATTTTTCTTCTCCCTTGCAGTTAGACTGGGTCCTGGGATTCGCTTTGGTCAGTGAAATGCTAGTTAAGGTGATGTGTGTCACTTCCAGGCAGAAGCATTTAAGAGGCAGTGTTCAATTCTCCAAGCCTTTTTCTTTGAAACTGTCTTTATAAAATCAGTTGAAACCAGGAGGTTAAAGCTTTAATAGAGGCCTAAGTTTTGCAAGGTATAGCTATAGCTGAAAATTAACCAGCTATTGCCCCATAGCCTGCTTCCCTATAATTGCTTACTGCTTAGGAGTCATGTAGTCAGTAATCACAAGGTTTATAACTTCCCTTAATCGCTTCTATAGGTAACACTTCTATTGTGAACACCAAAATTGTTTTTTAAAGATATTTTCCAGGCCCTATATTCCAACGGGCCCACTGACACCAACTGGACCAGTGACCAATATGTTGGAATTTAATCACTCCTGTGACCCCCACTGAGGAATTGACTCAGTGCAAGAATGCAGTTTCTACATCCCTATGATTTCACCCCCAACCCAACCAATCAGCAATGCCAATTCCCTAGTCCCCTCCCCACCAAATTTCCCTTAAAAACGCCAGCCTGGAACTTTTGGAGGAGGCAGATTTGAGGGAGCCCTCCTGTCTCCTATTGTTAAACTCCTTCTCTGCTGCAACATCTGCTGTCTCAGTGTATTGGCTCTTCTCTGCACAGCGGGCAAAATGAACCCAGCTGGGCAGTAACACCTTCTGCCGTTGCAATCAGTGGTTGCAGGAGCACATACTGATGTGGAGGTGGCTTGAAATTGAAGCAGCCTAATGTGGTGATCCGTCAACAGAGAAGACGGTGCCTGGAGAGCCACCAAAACCATAGCAGACATGATTTGAGCAAAAAATACACTTTTGTTGTCTTCATCCACTGACATTTTGTTATTGTAACAACAACTCACATAACCTGGCCATTGTAAACCCTTACATGCAAGACCAAGAATACGAGGCCAAGGAGGAAGACGTTGAAATAACCCAGCCAAAATTACAGCTAAAAGCAAGGCAATGACTAGCACCTAGACCCCTTGCTTCCTGTTTTGTGTTCATCCCTCTGCAATATCCCACATCCCTTTGCTTCCTTAACTATATTGGTTATTCCACGTGGTGTCAGGCTCCTGGATAAGTCATGAAAATAATTTTGTATACAAAATTGCCCAGCATTTTACTATCTTGCAAAATCTTCCATTCTTTACCTGTCAAGTCAGAGATGGATGTAGTGGCAAGAAGTCTCAGTAAATTGCAACATTAAATATCGTCCCAAATAATCACTTTTTGCAAATAATCTAATGTGCTTGGGACTTGTATAGGCTCTGGTGTACCTGAAAATATAACCCTAGCAGTGAAAGTTGCATATAAAGATTTTTTTCCAAATCCCCAATTATTCACCATATTACTGAAATATGAAAGTGAGTCGTTAATAAAATTGTCACCATTTTGAAGGGGCTATGAAATACTCTTACTACCTCTGGTTTTATGCCTGCTCAAAGAGCAGGTTTCCCTGTTTTTCTCCCCCTAGTTCTACATAAAGCTGACAAGATCCATCTTTCATTCCTTTGTAACCCTGGGATTTACAGGATAAGACGCTGCAGTACACATTCCATAGCATGGCTGCCAGCCCCAGCACGTGTTGGTAAGAAGTAGACTAAAAAAAAGATGCATTCCTGGATGTGTCACTATTTTTCCTGATATATAGGTTGCTAAAAAAATTAAAAGATTTCTTCACTGGTATAAATTTATGAAATGAGTTGTGGCTTCTGAAGACTAGAAGCATGAGAATTGTTCTGATTATCTAAAGAATTTTTTTAAGTTAGTGACAGTACAACTAGAATGATTTTTTAAAAGTTCATGAAAATGATCCCTTATGAATGAATCACAGAGGTAATTTAAAGATCCATAATTATGACCCTTTATTGTCAAGGGAGGCAGAATGTGAACGTGAACCCCCGGGCAGGTAACTCAGCCCACATGGCCCTGTCACAGTGCTCCAAGCACCTTTGTGACTCTATAGGTAGGCTAAGCTATTGTCCAAACTGGCACACTTTGGAGAGTGGAATGGGCCAAGGGGTAAAGGGGGGACGGTGTTCTGATAATTACGCTGCTACCGCAGACAACACATACCAGGGCTGTCCTGGGCAAATCAGGAGCTGGGGTCACTCTGTCTATACACACTCGTATGAGCAGTTGCAAATACAAATGTCAGCCAGACCCAGGTGGGTAACACACTGTCTGGTGGAGGTCTTTGGCCAACATCTAAACTGGGGCATTGCCACTTAATTGCAGAAATTGTTCTTGTGCATGAATCTCACCTATCATTGCCAAATCATTCCATTTTTAAAGAGAAGCTGAAAATCAGTATGTGTACTCTCCAGTTTCAAATGCTGGCAATCACTTAATTCTAAAACTCAAAATACCACAAAGACCAAACAAAGCCTCCTGACTCTAGCTTGAAGGTCACCTGTTTTTGACCTCTGTCTTATAGAGTGGTAGGGGGAACTGCCCCACTGAAAGATGAAAACTCTCTTGGAGCGACATACATCTGACACTTACATGTGCTTTTGCCCCAAAGAGGAAAGAACTGGAAGATTTATGCAGTCCCAAAATTAACAAATTCAGAGACCACCAAGCTGACTTTAGGTGTCATCAGCCAGAACTGGGTCTCATGACACCATCTGCTGTAGTGGAGCATGAGGAGGGAGTGGGCTAGCTACCATGGGCTCAGAGCAACACGACCACATGGCAGAGTGGACTGTTTCTCCAAGGAAAATCAGAGTTCTTAGCAAGGAAGGAAAGAGGAATTGCTGTTGGGGGAATCAACAGTGTCTGTGACAACCGTGCAATTCATTCATTCATTCATTCATTCAGTAAACATTTTTTGAGCACCTTTTAAATCTCAGAACCTGTCCTTGGGAGCAGAGATCCCTGCCCCCATCCAGACCTTACATTCTTTTTTTTTTTTTTTTTTTTTATTTAATTTTACAGAATCAAAGAGTCTAACAGTATATCTTGTTAGATACAGTATGTCCTCATAATGTATACATTATTTCTTGTACAATGATATGAAATAATATGGGAAATATTCATGATAAATTATTAAGTGAACAGTGCAAGTTAAAAACAATAGTTTCATATTTTTTTCCCCACCCCCCCTTTCCCGAGTCAGCACCTTCAAGTGTTACCACTCCCCTAACGGTGCGCAATGCACTCATTGTGAGGACCTTACATTCTTAAGGGGGTGGGGATGAGACAATTTTAAAAAGTAAGCCTGATAGTATTTTAGAAATTGATACATGCTTTGAAGGAAAATGAAGCAGAGAAGGGTGAAACTGGGAGTAGGGTTGTAATTTGATATCAGGGAGTCTGGAAAGGACTCTCTAAGGAGGGGGCATTTTATCAAAGACCTGGAAGATATAAGGGAGAGTTATGCACCCACGTGAGAAAAGAGCATTCCAGGCAAATGGAAAGGCAAGTGCAAAGGCCTTGGGGTGGGAGTGGGCCTCATATGGTTTTGGAACAAGAAGGCTGGTGTTGATGGAGGGGAATGAGAGCGTACAGAGCAGTAGTGAGGTGAGGTTAGAGCAGAACATGGGGCCCACTGTGCATTACAAAGGTCACTGTAAGGAATTGGCTTGCAGTGAGATGAGGAGCCCAGGAAGGGTACTGAGTGGGGAGTCACATGACCTGACACGCTTTAACAGGATCACTCAGAATGCTTTGTTGAGAGTGAGCTCAAGGGTAGAAGCCAAGAAACCGGTATTAAGGTTGTTGCAATAATCCAGGCAAGAGATAATCAACTGTTTAGACCAAGGTAGCAGCATTTTTTAATATATTAAAAAACAGAAAATACAAAAAATAGAAGAGAGACAGAAATGTCTTCTCCCAGTATATGTGTCCCTTGCTGCTAATATTGTGTAGAAGCCAGAAATTGAGAGAGCAGTGGGGTTCTTCATTCTCATTTTCTCTCATCTCCTACCAGCCTTAATTATGTACTATTAAAGTTAATTCTTGAGCTGTGAGACAGTGGTCTATGAACCTATATCTTTCTTTTTCCTCTGGTTTGCAGAGCTCCTTGTCAATCGACACACTTCATGCAAGCAAGAAGAAATGTGAGGAGCTCAGTGTGGTATCCTGTTTCAGGTTAAAGTTACCAGATTAAAAATAAATGGGAAATGATCACGTTTTCCTTTTTTGGTTTTAATAACCAGGGCTTAATCTAAGAAACCTGGTTGCTTAGATATTTTTGTTCAATGATCATCTGTTGTTATCCCTATTGAAAGACGTAGCTATGGATGACTGGGTAGGCTCTGGAGGGATAAAGTGAAGAAGGAAGCAGATGGTGAATGTGAATGGAGGGGAGAAAAGGAGGAGAATGGGGAGTAAAAGATACGCAGATGGGAGCTCTTGTGACCCTGGAGCAACGCACAAAAGAAGAAAGAAAGAGCCAGTGCTTTTCCAGGCACATCCATGGACTCCGCCAGACTCTGCCAGGCTTGCAGCTGTCCTTTCTTGTCCAGAGAGTTCTTGACTGACCCAGAGTTCAGACAGCAATTCTGGTGCCACCTCTGGGGAGGACCCCTGGAAAGACAGAGCTTCCTTGTTTAGAGGCCAGATGCTTGTTGTATAAAGAAAATTCTGCAGGTAAGCACAGTTTATTGAAATTCTACAAACTATAGTGAGACTGATAATGCTACAGCATCTCTTTCTCTCTCTCTCTCTCTCTCTCTCACACACACACACACACACACACACGCTTTAGCTCCTGTTCTCTCTCTCTTTCACACACCACCACCCCCCCACCCCAGCCATCCCCTCATTGTTCTATGCTGCATATCCTCTCTGTCATTCTGGCACAGAATCATCTTCCTTCAACACTACAGTGATCACCTTAACTCCATTAACTCATCACAATAATATATTATATGTAATTGTATATACATTACAATCATTAATACTATAATCAATGCTGCAGACATTATTAACTATAACAAATACGGGACGCTGTTGGTCCATTCTTATTTCACAGGGGGGTAACTGAGGCTTGGGGGTATAAGCTATTTGGCCAAGACCACAGAGCGATTAAGAGACAGAAAGCGGAACAACACAGAATCGATTCACGAGCCTCTACCACAAGGAGGTTTTCAGCTTGTAACCTCTCAAGGAGGCAAATTTTCTGGAAAAAACATTGTTTAAAATCTCAGATTCATGCGTTTTCTCTAGAGTTAGGCTACTTCTTCCTCTCACCTTCCACCCACCTCTACCGCGTTTAGATGTTTTATTTCATTTAAGGATTTTTTCAGTTTTTTTTCTTTTTCTGAAAAAATGATGTTGAAAAGACACTAAGAAAACTTTTGTCCACCCTCCAAAACAAAAATCTGGCTGGTCACAATCCCATCATTGTAACAGAAATATTTTCGTTTTTGCATAGTTTTTTGTTTTTGTTTTTTTGTCATATAATGACTTGTTTTTACTTAGTTTAAGTCATAATGAGCAGGCTAGTTTGTATTCTGACAAGTTGACCTACCAGTCAATAATAGGCATTTTTCCATTCTGTATAATCATCATTTTGAGTATTTGTTTCTGATGAATATGTGTTAATTTTGGAATTAACGTACATGGAAACTACTGAAGTCGTTGGGAAAAAATCAGCTATAATTCAACCACCCTCGGAAAAACTAATGCATTTTCCCAGGCTTCACATATATTCATATATATATATAAATTTTTCTGTAGAGACATGTTTCTATTTGCTCCTTCGTTTAAGAACTCTCCATATGTGAAATGTCCTGATTAAACAAGTCATGGCAAAGGCTGGGACAAGTCCAAGGCTCTGGAACGTGCACCCCTGGCACTAACTAAAGGCGGCAGCGGACAGCCTTCCGTCGGTGGCTGAGCCGCAGTCTGGCCGGCCTGGGCCGGCGCCTCCCGCTGGGGCCGCCAGGGGGCGCTGTGGCCCCGGTGCGGGGCGGTGGCGCGGGGCGGACCCTCCCCCGGAATCTCCGGCACCGCCCTGTCCCATCCTCCTTTGCGGGTAAACAGACATGGCTGGCGAGGGAGATCCGCAGGACGCTGCGCACAACATGGGCAACCACCTGCCGCTCTTGCCTGGTAACCGCCTGGGGCAGGTGTCCGGCGGCGGGAGGAGGGGGCGAGGCCCGGAGCTGCTAGGGGCGCGGCGGGGCGGGGAGGCGGGCGGGCGCGCCGAGGCCGGCCGGCCCCGCAGGGCCGCACCGGGAAGCGGCTTCACGTCGGCCCCAGTCAGCGCCCCAGTTGTAGAGCTTCCGCCCCTGCTCTGTCACCCCAACTGTGGGCGAGGGCGTGTGTGGGGGCGGGGGTTCGCTCCCAAGGCAGGGACATAGTCCTCTCTATCCTCCTTGGGCCCTGAGCTTAGCTCCGAGGGAATGCTCTGAAACTGGGGGACTGGGTCAGGTTAGCAGTCATTAGTTTTCCTGGACTCTTTCCCTTCAATAAGAGTGACGGCTAACAAGTATTAAGCACTTATATCACGTTCTGAGCCCTGCAGTAAGCACTTGGCGTGCATTTCTACGTTTAATCCTTTCTGCATCCCTATTCGGATTCTGATTTGATAGGCGAGAAATGAATTAGCACATTAGTTCAGTGACTTGCCCAAGGTCACACAGTTGCAGAGCCAGGACTCCAACCTGGGTCTATCTGTCAGCATAGCGGGTATCTCTTATCTCCTTCTCTGGTCTATACTTTTCAGTATTTGCCCTGTTTTTCATAGGCATATACAAATATACTTAATTAGACATACTTAAGAGTGTGAATAAACTCAGTTTTCTCTTTCTGTATGTTTTGTGAAATGTTACACCTTGGGCTCGTGTTGGAATACTGAATAGAAAAAAGAAATGGAATAATTGTACAAACTTTTATGGACTGCTGTAGATAAGAGATGCTTTCCAAGAGGTGTGTCATCTGAACTGAGACTGTCTTGCTCCCTTCATTATATGCCAGTCAGTATGTTAGGTGTTGTGGGAATGAAAAGAGGTGTGATACACAATCTGTTTCTTGGTTCATAATCTAGGTGAGGCTACTGAGAATATAACTAGTAGAGGCAGTTGATTTAGGGCCAGATAAATGAATGCTATTTGGTTCTTCAGAGGGAGGGAGGGAGGGATTGTTCAGGGGTCAGAGGAATTGGAGATAAGCTTTGTGAGGTAGATCTGGAGGCATCCAAAACCATACACTTAGGATAAGGTGGTGGAAGATAAGGCCTGGGAAGTAGGTTGGGTCTAAGTAGTTGGGGAGCTTGCATCTCTTACCAGTGGGGTTGGGTTTTTTCTGTGTATTGCCAAGAAACAATATCAAGTTTCAAGTAGTTGCCTAAAGAAAGCTATGGTTGGAAAGTTAAGTTGTTCACTCGGAGTAGCATGGATTGAAAGAGGAAGAGACTGAGAATATGCCCAGCATATAGAAGGGAACTTTCCTACAAAAATAAACCACAGTCAGAGTCAGTGGTTGTTCTAAAGCCATGCTAACTGAATTGATATAAAGGTAAGTGTGCCAGCCTTCAGCAGAAAAGCTGAGTTGTTTTTTCAGAGAAATCAGCCCTACTCTGTATGTGCCAAATCCAGTGTTTGAGGGAGGATGTTGAATAGAAGAGGGAGCATACTGATGTTCTGTTGGCATTCACAGGATGCCTCTGCATGAGATGAGTCATCAGACTTCACCCTGGTAGCTCTAAACAGTCAGTGTGTGTTTTCTCAGGGAAAAAATCAGAGGTGAGAGGGGCCCAGAGGTGTGGTAGATGTAGCAGTAACGCTTTCCCAATTATATATGTGGTTTTTTTATTTGTACAGAAACGTTGGATTTTCTCTAAATCTATGTTGTCTGATTTGTTTTGAAGAGTAATTTTCTTTAAGTGCTCAGGAAATAGCTTTGTATGTGAGATGTGAAGAATCTATCCTGGCCAAATGAAACATTAATAGAGAAACATAGCAGAGTCAGGGGAAGTGGGTTTTAGCCTATTTATAGGAAAGGCTACTAAGGAAATTGTTTAGAGACTAGACTAAAATTAGAAGAGTTAAAAGGTAAACTTTGAAAAATATTAACTCCAGCCTTTGAGCTAATAGTTAATCTTTTGAACTTTCTATATTAGAGCAATAAAGTGGGTCTCACCACATGCCAAGTGAAAGCCACGCTCTCAGAGTTGTAAATACAAAGAATTAGATGCAGAACATCTTTCTTATCAATTTAGATTTTTCTTTATCTTTTTGTGAAACTTATATGTTCTTAGGAAAAATTTATATGAAGTGGTAGACCATTGACTGTTTGCATATAAGTTGAAATAATTATGTTCTTTTTGATAAAGCCTTATATCCAGGAATTTATAAGAATACATAGAAAGTCCATAGCAGTTACCATATTGAAAAACATTTGTATTTTCTGTTTCTTAGCTAGAGGTGGTTTGATTTAAATATGATACGATAATGATATGCATAAAAGAAAAAATGACTGTTTTGTAAAGACATTTTATCTATTTAGATGTTTACTTGGGGCATTTAAAAATATATGAACTGTGAGGTCAAAAAGGAGATTAGTAATTCTTTACCATTAATCTAGGCCAGGGTTTTCTAACCTCGGCACTCGTGACATTTTGAGCTGGAAATTTCTTTGTGTGGGGACTGTCCTGTGCAGTGTAGCATATTTAGCAGCATCCCTGGCCTCTACCCACAAGATAGCAGTACAGCTCCCTTAGTTGTGACAAATAACATCCCCTGAGGGCATAATCACCCCTGATGGAGAGTCACTGGTCTAAGATAGGAAATTTACGCATAGTTGGCAGGAAAAGGACAGACTCCCACTTAATAGAACTATATTGTGTAGCTTTTTCTGACTTTCATCCCTGTCATTGGTAACATCAGCTTTATAAAATAGATCAGCTTAGTTTTCACAATTTAAAAAATATGTGTGGAGAAAGCTTTCTAAGACATTTCTTTTAAACTATACTTTATGCTTCGTACTTCATGCCAGCTTTATTTTAAACCTAAAATTACAGAGCAAGGTGTGTACGAGAATGTTTACAAACATTTCATTTTTAAATACTGTCAGCCAGGGAAGTGGTGTCATTGGTAAAATGTTATGAAAGTCTCTCAGGTTATAATGATATCTTTTTTCAATTTTAATTAACAGATCTTCTTGCTTGCATTATTTCTTTTCTTCCTTTCTTATGAAAGAACTCCTTAAAATTATAAGTTTGAAAGAAACTTAGAGATGTCTTGTTCAAGCCTGTCATTTTTCAGATGAGGAAACTAAGGTTTAATCAAGTGGAATAAGTTGTCTGAGGTTAAAATTAGTTACTAGCAAGGGAGAAGAGAAAAATCTCTCATACAGAAAAATGACAAATAATTGATATAGATATTTCCCCTTGGAGGCAGTGGAGCACAACTCCTCACCCTTAAGTGTAGGCTGCACCTAGTGATTTGCTTCCAAAGAGTACAGTATGAAAAGGGGGGCGAGTAAGTTTACAGTGGAGAAACCTGACAGATACTACCTCAGCTGGGTGATCTAGGTTAACATCAGCAGGGCTGAGTCAAGTGGATAGTATGTATGCTTGATAATGCTGTGAAAATGGCACGTCAGTTTTGTGGTCTTCCTCCCCAAAATACATAATAACCTCAGTCTAATCATGAGAATTACAGCAAACAAAACCTAATTGAGGGATACTCTACAAAACAAGCTGACCAGTTCTCCTCAAAACTGTCAAGACCATCAGGAAAAAGGAAAGTCTGAGAAACCACCCCAGCCCAGAGGAGGCTAAGGAGACATGACAGCTAAATGTAATGTGGTAGACTGGGTGGGATGCTGGAACAGAAAAAGGAGATTGGGTAAAAACTGAGGCGATCCAAATAAAATGTGGAGTTTAGTTAATAGTAATGTAACAATGTTGACTCCTTAGTTGTGACAAATGTACCATACTAATATAAGATGTTAAACTATAGGGGAAAATGGATGTGGGATATATGGGAACACTGTACTATCTTTGTATCTTTTCTGTACATCTTAAGCTGTTCTGAAATAAAAAGTTAATTTGTAAAAAAAAAAAAAAAAAAAAAAAGGTAGCTAGTAATAGAGCCCAGCATAGACCCTGGCCCTCTGGCTGCCTCTCCACGGTGCTGTAGCGCTACCAGTTGCATGTGGTGTTTAGAAGAACCCGTTTTCTCAAGAAGGCGTTATGCATTTGAGAGGGTGCACAGCTTTGACATTTTCACATATCTTGTTTTTTTCTTATGATATTCTGTTTCTATAGCAGAGAATGAGGAAGAAGATGAGATTGAAATGGAAGTTGAGGACCAGGATAGCAAAGAAGCCAAAAAACCAAATGTCATAAATTTTGACACCAGTCTGCCAACATCACACACAGTATGTAATTTAATAACAGATCTAATATGATATACATGTAGCTGTTAATGTGAATTCCTAAAACCAAGTGACTTCTGTTAGGATTACTGGCTTTTACTTCAGTCTAGAAATTGTGGATGAGGATGTGGGCTATTTGCCATTAGATAAACCTATAACTGTAATTTTTAAGCAACTTAGTATTATGTCCTAGAGTAATTGTTTTGAGGAATTATTGCTCTCTTTATGGTTTTGCTAGTAATTGAGCTATTAAGTACTTACTCTCTGTACTACTGGGTACTGGGGTGTTATTTGACATACTACTATTTTATACTTGTCATTTGTGATATTTGGACATAGAGATGTTTCTTAGTCAAAATATTTTGAACTAAAAATGCTCTTGAATGTGCGTATTGAGAGATTCTTCATAAATGATTGGAAATTCTATTTCTAAGAGTAAAAATTAGATTAAAAACTAGCTTTTCATGTGGTATGTTTATATACCAAGTTTATTATTTAAATAAATATTTGTACCCTCTGTTTATATTCCTTTTAATCTGATTTGTTCTGTAGTCTGTTGAGCTTGTGTTTTTGCTACATATCTATCCTGACACTGTACCTATGTATGTTCTTAAATAGTATCTGGGCTCTGACATGGAAGAATTTCATGGCAGGACTTTGCATGATGATGACAGCTGTCAGGTTATTCCAGTTCTGCCACAGGTGATGATGATCCTGATTCCTGGGCAGACATTACCTCTTCAGCTCTTTAGCCCTCAAGAAGTCAGTATGGTTCGGAATTTAATTCAGAAAGATAGAACCTTTGCTGTTCTTGCATACAGGTAAAATTAATTAAGAGTAAATTGCTTAACACATTTCCTCTCATGTGTCATCGCAGCAGAGGTCAATGTTGAAGCTAAAGCAGACTATTATTTTGCATGTACAGAAGAGGTTGGATGAGAATGTGAGATAAAGAATTTTGTTGTGTAAAATTTTGAAAGTACAAGTTGGAGTGGTTTTGTTATTTTCATTACCATACTAAATCAGACATTTATCTTCATGCGCAATTTAACTTTCTAGTATTTGAGAAATTTCTAATCATTAATATTTAATGAAAAACATTTCTGGAATCTTAGTTTCTCAAGAGCTATCTTCTTTATTCAAAGAGAAACAGGGCTTTAATATTCTAATGTAAAGGATTACTTATCCAAAAGTGTGATTTGTTCTTTCCTTCTCTTTCAAAATTCATAAGTTGTACAGTTACAAACTAGTGGTAAATTGAAGCTGAACTTCATGTATCCCATGGCAAATGTAGGAAATCTGCGGTAGAAGCAGGAAATAAGTACAGGAAGTTCCCACCCTAGTACAATGCTGCTAATAAGCAGCAGAAATGATGGTCTAACAAAGTGAAAGAGTGGTGGTTTGGGAAATGAGAGTTTAAAACCTTATCAGTCCTAGATCATTTTCAGTGACTAGATATCTATCCTTTCCCTAAAATGCTCTAATTTTACTTCCTGAAGCCTCTTTATATCCCCTAGGTGACTTTTAAATAAAATTATACTAGTTTTGCAATGAGGGTTGATTACTATAAATTGTTTTTCCTTATGTATTGCTTTTGCCAACTTTGCATATTTAAAAGTCAAATGTTCAAAACTCTTTCCTTTTAAATTTTATCTTGGAAGTAATATACAGGAAAGGGAAGCACAGTTTGGAACAACAGCAGAGATATATGCCTACCGAGAAGAACAGGATTTTGGAATTGAGATAGTAAAAGTGAAAGCAGTTGGAAGACAAAGGTTCAAAGTCCTAGAGCTAAGAACACAATCAGATGGGTAAGAAATAACATATCTTAAAGCTTTGTGAACATCTTATAATGAAATGGTTTTCTTGTACTTTTTCTATTCTACTGACCCTTTATATTTTGTAACTTTTAACTAGCTGTTCTTTTTCCCTTCGAAGATGTAGTGGTTTCCAACCTTGCTGTGCATAATAATCACCTGGGAAGTTTTTAAAACTAGAGAAGCTTGAGGTCCAACCTATCTCCCAACCCCAGAGAGTGATTTAGCCTGGGATGAGGCTGCAGCATCTTTTAAAAATAATTTTCAGGTGATTCTAATGTTCCTCTAGGTTTAAGAACAGTATTGTAAATTCAAAGCAAAGTATCATTTGGGACACGGCTTTGGGATGGAAGACCTCTCTTCAGAGTGTAGTAGAGTGGGGAGACCAGAGGCCACTGAGCGCTGTGTGTGCTGACTGGGACAGCTGTGGTGTTTGCAGCACTCTTGTGATGTTTGAAGCCACGCTGGTTACACCTACCCACTGCTCCATTTGAACTGTGCAAGCCGTTTATATTTAGTGCCCCTCTCCAGTGTGAATTTTTTGTCACCCAGAAATGCTATTTACATAACAAGTGATCAGTAAATACTTGTCTCTGCACCCTATAAAGGTTAGAAATTCCCTGAGTATGCTGTTTTAGCAGTTATTCATTTTGACCCAGCTCTCATGGTTATGGTTTTTCACAAGTTCAAGGAATCCTATAAGTTTTTAAAAATCCAGTTCACCTTATTTTATTCTTTTTTAAAAAACAAACAAAGTAAAACAAAGCATTTATCTTGATCATTGGATGTTACCTCTAAAGGGAGTGGTTCTCAACCTGGCACACCCACTATGAAGTCCTATAGATACAGATTCTTGGGTTCCACCCAGTCCTAGTGAATTGGTCTCTGATCTGTAGCCAGAGTTGAAAATCTCATCAGACCTCTGTGTTGCACAGGTAATATCTTCTGAAAACATGGAAATTCAGAGTTTTGGTTTTTTGGTGGGTTTTTTTTTTAAAAAACTTAAAAAAGAATGTGAACTGCCTGAGGGAAAGAATTTTTTGTCTGTTTTCTTTACATAGTGGGCATTCCTAATTACTGAATTATGAAAATATAGATGGGTCAAGCAGCCTTTTGGGGCTAGAGAAAGTATAGAGGAATGAGGGATGGGGTTGCCAGAGCTCTTATGGGGTTTAAGTTCTCTCCTGGTACTTGCCTAAAACATTTATTGTGCAAACTCTTACAGCCCTTACCACATTGTACTTTCCTATAGGATTGTATGTCTCTCTCCCTCAATAGATGTGCTGCTTGAGAACAGTGAGTGAGACTTATATATGTTCTACATTTAGGACTGTGAATGTTTCATGAATGAAGGAATGAAAGAATGACCTCCTGAGGGCTCTCCATTGTGATAGTTAGCAAACTGTTTTGTTACTGTGGCTTTTTCTAACAGTTCCATTTTTAAAGTGCTTTCTATCCTCATACAATTTTGATTATTTGTGAATGCTATTTTCCAGAAACCATAAGAAAAAATTGGCTTGGGGAAAAGTGTATTTTTCAGACTGTCTTGACATCAGTGTTTGTGGAAAACCTCTTTTGAACACAAGATGGCAGTAGATCATTAACTCTGAAAACAAATCAAGGAGTATATGTTTGCCTCTAGTCAAGATTAACATCAAACTGATAGGTCTGGACAAGACTTGGAAAGGGCACATTCTCTGTAGCATTCCGTAGACCCACTGTTAAGTCCTCTCATAAAGGTATGGCTGTCTTAATTTAAAAGGCGCCTTTGAATGAGAGTTCTCTGTCTCCACCACTCCTCTGGTCCTGTAAACACCTTGGTGAAGTTAAACCATGAATATAATCTAGTGCAATCTCCACTTTTTCAAAATAAGGAAGCCAAGTACTGGAGAGGTTAAGTAATTTGTCTAAAGTTGTGCAGCTAGTAAGTGAAAGAGCTGGTTGGTTCTAGGACTCCTGACTCCCAAACTAGTGCTCTTTCCACTATACCAAAATTTCTCCGTAGCACACTTGAAACTCAAGCTAGTTTCCTTTTCTGCAGTAAAATCACCGTAGGACTCTTCAGAAATTCTCCAGTATTTCTTAGCATGTAGAGAGGAGAAGGGATTAATTAATTGGAATTATAAGAGAAGACCCCTTACCTGTCATAATTGAGACCAGTAATTGTTAATCAAAAAAGTTAATTTGGCCTGGCACCGTGGCTCACACATGTAATCCTAACACTCTGGAAGACGGAGGCAGGAGGATTGCTTGAGCTCAGAAGTTCAGGACCAGCCTGAGCAAGAGTGAGACTCCATCTCTACCAAAAATAGAAAAGTTAGCTGGGCATCATAGTGTGCGCTGGTGGTCCCAGCTACTCGGGAGGCTGAGGCAAGAGGATTGCTTGAGCCCAGGAGTTTGAGGTTACAGTGAGCTACAGTGACACCACTGCACTCCAGCTGAGGTGACAGAGCAAAATTCTGTCCCCCCCTCAAAAAAAGTTAATTAAAGTTGGAACTTACAAAAACTTACACATATATACCTTAAACATTTTATTTTAACTTAAAATGTATTCATTGGATGGAGCGACAAGATCTTTTCTTTGAAGTGGGACTTCAGATTAGATATGGCTTTCTGGATCATCTGCATCATCTATCTACAGTTTATACTTAACAGTTTTCCTTAAAAGAGAGATTCTAAATATATTCATAAGGTAATTTGAGTGCAGAATCCTTCCAGATTTGTGTAATTTTTTTTCCTACTATTAGAGTTATCTGTCCCTAATTTGAAAGCAATCTTTTATGTCTCAATGTTCCTTGAAACAATTTTATTTTTATATTCATATTTCACTGGTTTTGTAACATTTATATAAATTACGTTACTATAATCACATAACAACTGCCAGAAACAGGTTGGGAAGAAATAAAACTAGCTTATAGTAAAAACAAAACTCATCTGCTGGGGGAAGAACCAGCCCCATGTGTATGCAGCAGACCCTGGGCATGTCTGACGGGGGTAAAAGAGAGCACTCTTTAATTCTGCAAGGCAATTCAGACAGCTGTACTGCAGACTAATTATTAACATCATCTATAAGCCAGGGGTTTGATAGCATTATTGTTTTATCATAATGGTATAAAGTCTTACGCAACAGTTGGGTAAAGCATAATTCTTAATTCAGTTACCGATAACCTGAAAGAAGAATCATATTTCTAAAAATTTCTGTAGGATGGTATGTACTTTGACCTTAAGAATATAATTATCAGGTTATTTATGTTCGTGTATCAGGTGAAGAAAATGGAGATTTTGTTTGTTTTTAGTGTGCTCTAATAATATAAGAACATTTGTCCATAGTTTGAACATAGTAAAATATTTTAACATTTTCCAAAGTCATAAAGACATAAATTTTCTGAGTATTTTAATGAGCTTGTCAGGAAGGAACTCAAGTTAATAGGATGAGTCTAATATTATCATGAAATTAAACTTAGCTAGTTTCAGACAAACAGCTATTTTCTTTCAATAAATAAGTGGAAATATCAGAATTCCATTCATAACATTTTGTGGTCAGAACAGTAGTTATTATGAAAGAACACTTTAGAAGTCTTAAATATAACTAATAATGAAACAGAGACTTTTAATGTATTTGAATTTATCAATCTGACAGTGTTTTGCTCTAGCATTTGAATGTAGTTACATACTTAACATTTCAAAAGCTACACTGGGCCGGGCGAGGTGGCTCACGCCAGTAATCCTAGCACTCTGGGAGGCCGAGGCGGGTGGATCGCTCAAGGTCAGGAGTTCGAGACCAGCCTGAGCAAGAGCAAGACCCCGTCTCTACTAAAAATAGAAAGAAATTATATGGACAACTAAAAAATATATATATAGAAAAATTAGCCGGGCATAGTGGCGCATGCCTGTAGTCCCAGCTACTCGGGAGGCTGAGGCAGGAGGATCGCTTGAGCCCAGGAGTTTGAGGTTGCTGTAAGCTAGCCTGACGCCACGGCACTCACTCTAGCCTGGGCAACAAAGTGAGACTCTGTCTCAAAAAAAAACAAACAAACAAACAAAAAAAAAAACCAAAAGCTACACTGTAGGAGATATGCCTCACAGGAAAACAGCTCACAGGTTCAAATTTCCTGTTTGTATTAGTTTGTGATGTTTGCAATTATGATATTCTCAAGTAACATTTTGGAAATGATAACTTTATCATGAGAGTTTAAATAATTTTTAAGTAAAAGAGATAATATCTATATTTTGATCCTTTGAATATCAGAATATTAAAGTTAAACTTTTGAAAATGAGAAAAGGAACACACATAGAAATAAAGGCTACATGTAATTCTCTAGTCTTATTTTAAATCATCCCTGTAAATGGGTTCTTGATTTTCTTTTCCTTTTTCTGTCCATTGCTCAGGTTGCATGATTTATGAGAAAGGGTAGATGTAAGAGTTCAGCAGCATGGGTCAGGGGGTGGGAGGGTTGGGGTATCTAAGAATGTCTCAGAAATTAATTTAGAGGTATCAAGCAGTAGTTGGTTGTATATGATTTTTTTAATACTTTGTTTCATGTATAGACTCTGTATTTATCTGAAATGTAAAAATCTCCCTTTCCATTCTGCAGTGAGATTTAAAATCCATACCTTAGGTTATCTTTGGTTTTAACTTTGGTATGATTTATGAAATAAAGCTATATTCTGAAAATTTCTTAACATCGGCATTTGAAGAATATGTTTAAAAAAGAAAACTTTGAAAATCTTAGTATTTAAAATTATCAATGTTTAGAAACTTACAGTTTGAGTTAGTTTATCTTAAAAATGAACACCGTGCTTGATTCTCTTTATTTTAGAATCCAGCAAGCTAAAGTGCAAATTCTTCCTGAATGTGTGTTGCCTTCAACCATGTCTGCAGTTCAGTTAGAATCCCTCAATAAATGCCAGATATTTCCTTCAAAACCTGTCTCATGGGAAGACCAGTGTTCCTATAAATGGTGGCAGAAATACCAGAAGGTGAGAAACTAATTTTTTTATGCATCTTCAAAAAATGAAGACAGGTTGCTTTTTTCCTGTTTTAAGAAAGAAACACAAACAACTCTCTTGATTCATTCCCCAGATACCTTCTGTGGCAATATTCTAGCTGCGTTTGATCATAGCTAGAGCTTCTAAAAATTTCGCAGGCAGCTATTTATGTAAAAGCAATTTGCAAAAGTAGTAAAATGTCACACAGCTATTCTTTCCATGCTTATCAGTTATGTATTAATATATTATAATTTTTAATTCCACAGGAATCTCTTATTAAAATATGATCAGATCAGATGCTTGGCTGTTGGGTCAAAAGCATACATTACCTTAAAGAAAGAGAGGATTCCTTTGGGTTAGCACAGAGTAGTAGTAGAGAAATACAGTATGTTTTCCCTCTACCAGACTTCAGAGAGAAAAGCTTGGCTATTATTTTGTACATCTCTATTGACATTACAAAAAATGACTTGAGGCTAGGTGCTCTTTACAGGTATTGCTTATTTGGACATTAATTTTTCTGTATATCCTTTTGGTTAAATCATTCTTTTGTTTTAGGGAATAAAAAAGTTGATGAAGCCTGATTCTACTCATTTGTGAGATATATAGTTTTAAGTACAAAGTGGTTAATATTTGTGATTTCTGCCTAAAGGAAAAGATTACTAGTTTCTAAATTTAGAATAAATGGCTTTTTGAGGTTTATCTTTTAAAACTATGGAAAAATAATTTCCATTTTAACCTTAAAAATCCTGTATTACTCATCCCTTACTCTTTATCAAGTAGTGACAGTCTTAAATTTGGGTGTAAATCAGCACAAGATACTAATTAATCTGTATTAATGTAGTATAAATTAGGATAGATTATTCATGAAGGGGTCTCATACACTAGTCAGTTTACCACCACTTTTCATGTTCATGCAGTGGAATTCCTCCAGTTTTCAGAAAGAACTTGTGCAGGATAGACATCAGGCACATGGCTGGGTGTCAATTGACTTCTTGGTCTCATTATTCTGTATTTCAGCTGACCAATCTATTACATGGTACAATGTGTTTAATTACTGTTTCTAAGAAGATTCTAATAAGAAAGATCTATTTACACTGCTTAAAGACTATCAAACAACTTTAAACTAATACTTCTGAAGGTTTAACAATATTGATACTGCCTTAAGTTTCAGGCAGCTTTTGTATGGCTGTGTAATATTTCCTTCTCTGAACCTGTTACACACACTTGAAATATATCTTTACCCTTGTTTCTTGTAACAGAACATTGGGAAATTTTTTTCCCCATGATCATTTTAAATGGAATTGTTGAAGTAAGTATGTCAAAGATGATGTCAGTTTGTGGGCTCCAGGGAGTGATTTTTGAATTTATTAGGTCACTTTGTGCCTAATAGTGTGCTTGGTACTGGTTTGCTACTGAAATACTATGTGGTAAGGTAAGTGCATCAAGATGTTCCCTATATATCATCTCAATATTTACATAGTTGTGAATTTTAATTGTTGGATTTTTTTTTCAGGAGGTACGGTCATACCTCAAAGATACCGCAGGTGCAGTTTTAGATCGCTGCAATAAAGCGATGTCACAATAAAGCAATTCCCAGTGCATATAGAAGTTATCTTCACGCTATACTGTAGTCCAGTAAGTGTGGAATAGCATTATGTCTAAAATAACGAGGTACATCTCTTAACTAAAAAATATCTTACCGTAAAAAATGCAAACGATCATCTGAGCCTTCAGCAAATCCTAATCTTTTTGCTGGTGGAGGGTCTTGCCTCAGTGTTGATGGCTGCTGACTGATCAGGGTGGTGGTTGCTGAAGGTTGGGTGGCTGTGGCAATTCCTTAAAATAAGACAATGAAGTTTGCTGTACTGACGGAAAGAGTTCTCTTTAGTATGCAATGCTGTTTGATAGCATTGGACCCACAGTAGAACTTCTTTCAAAACTGGAGTCAGTCCTCCCAAACCCTGGCTCAGTCATGTCTTCAGGCTCCACTTCTAAATCTAGTTGTCTTGCTTTTTCAACCACATCTGCAGTTATTTCCTCCACTGAAGTCTTGAACCCCCTCAAAGTCATCTATGAGAGTTGGAATCATTTTCCTCCAAATTCCTGTTGATGTTGATGTTTTGAACTCCTCCCATGAATCATGAATGTTCTTAGTGGCATTTGGAATGATGAATTCTTTCCAGAAGGTTTTCAATTTACTTTGCCCAGATCCATCAGAGGAATCATTATTTATGCAGCTATAGTGTCACAAAATATATTTCTTAAATAATAAGAACTTGAAAGTTGAAATTACTCCTTGATCCATGGGCTGCAGAATGGATGTTGTGTTAGCCGGCGTGAAAATAACATTCATCTCCTTGTACATCTCTATCATAGCTCTTCATTGACCAGGTGCATTGTCAATGAGCAGTAACGTTTTGAAAGGAATCTTTTTTGAAAAACAGATCTCACCAGTGGGCTTAAAATATTCAGTAAACCATGCTGTAAACAGATGTGCTGTCAGCCAGGCTTTGTTGTTCCATTTTTAGAGCACAGAAGAATAGATTTAGCATAATTCTTAAGGGCCCTAGGATTTTCAGAATGGTCAATGAGCATTGGCTTCAACTTAAAGTCACCAGCTGCATCAGCTCCTAACAAGAGATTCAGCCTGTCCTTTGAAGTTTTGAAACCAGGCATTGATTTCTCTTTAGCTATGAAAGTCCTAGATGGCATCTCTACCAATAGAAGGTAGAGGACATGGACATTGAAACTCTGTTGTTTAGTAGCCACCTTCATTAATGATCTTAGCTAGATTTTCTGAATAACTTGCTGCAGCTTCTCCATCAGCACTTGCTGCTGCTGCTTACTCTTTTATGTTATGAAGATGGCTTCTTTCCTTAAGTCTCGTGAACCGTCCTCTGCTAGATTCCCCTTTTCTTCTGCAGCTTCCACACCTCTCTCAGCCTTCAGATAATTGAAAAGAATAAGAACCTTGCTCTGGATTAGGCTTTGGTTTAAGGGAATCATGTGGCCAGTTTGATCTAACTAGGCCTCTGAAACTTTCTTCATATCAGCCATAAAGCTGTTTGGCTTTCCTGTCATTATATGTACTTTTAATTTCCTTCAAGAACTTTTACCTTTGCATTTATAACTTGGCTAACTGGAGCAAGAGGCCTAGCTTTTGGCCTGTCTTGACTTTTGACATGCCTTCCTTGCTAAGCTTAATCATTTCTAGCTTTTGATTTAAAGTGAAAGACATGCAACTCTTCCTCTCTCTTGAATACTTAGAGGCCACTGTAGGGTTATTAATTGTCCTAATTTCAATATTTTTTTCTCTCAGAGAATAGGGAGGAGAGGGAGAGAGATGCGGGAATAGCCAGTCAACGGCACAGTGAGAACACAACACTTATCGATTAAATTCTCTGTGCAGTTTATGACACCCCAAAACAACTACAATAGTAACGTTAAAGATCACTGATCACAGATCACCATAACAGATACAATAATAATGAAAAAATTTGAAATATTGCAATAATTACCAAAATGTGACACAGAGCCATAGAGTGAGCACATGTTGTTGGAAAAATAGCACTCATAGACTTGCTCAATGCAGGGTTCCCGCAAACCTGGAATTTTTAAAAAGCACAATAAAGTGAACCACAGTAAAATGAGATTTGCCTGTATTAAGTTACTTTGATTTATATAGTAGTTCTTCCATGCCAAGATTGATAAAAATTCTTAACCATTTAAAAATCCTAAATCAAGTATTCTTGGCAAAGTTCTGAGCATGGGGTGAAAGTGTCTGTAATTAATTCCTGACTTTAGTGCTTTGTATAACTAGTTCTGTGACCTGCCCACGGGATCTTACAGTCTTGAACTTCAGCTAAGCAAATAAGACTGCTTTTTTAAATTTAATTTTTGTGTAAATTACTGATTAAATTCTTCCTTTTCTGTAGTTAATGCACCTCAGCTGGTTCACATTGAATTCAGAATTAGCCCTTTGCACCTGGGTTGTCACTGGCTCAACAAGAGCCAGGACAGACAGACCTGCAAAGACCAAGGGAGCATATATTTGTTTGGGACCAGATCCTCTGACCTTTCCCTGTTGTCTTATTTCTCCAAATCTTTCTGGACTCTCAACATTAGCCCTCAGTTATTTTCATATTCAGAGTTGCCAAGGGCTTAACGGAAGGTGCTAAGGAATGAGAGGCATAAAAAGTTTTAGGAGATACAGATGCCTTCATCCTGTGTATTTGTCACATTGTTTAAAGGGTTCTCTTGTTTAAACTTTGAGTAAAGTTTCTTAGGTTCTGAAATTTGGGATCTAGGTCATTAGGGCAAGAAAAAATTGCTAGCTGTTCTATTTTGGACTCCAGGTGACCTACAAACTCTGTTCTACTTTAAGAGACCACTTAGAGCCATTCTGTACACAACAGAAGGTAGAATTTAGCATAGGGAAAGGGGATTCCAGACCCCATTGGTAGAGACTCCATATGCAGTGGTACCATTTCAGGGATTTGGCATGCTGCACGTTTAGCTGGACACTAGCTTACCATGGGGCTGGACTGTGTAACAGTGCTTGTCTTCAGACAGATCTAGGGCTCAGTTCATTCCTCTCTTCATAGTGTTTTCTTGCATCTAACTTGTACGTTGTACCACAATGTGTTCTTCTCCATGTCTGACTAGTAGTTAAGATTGTCAGAGTTGGGAGATTCTTACATGATTCTGAGCTAACTCAAGCTAATTAGGTTGCTGTACGCTTTTCCAGCAGAAAAGGTACTTAAAGGATCCAGGATTGTAGTCATCCTGAGATATATTCAGGGAACCTCGAAACTATACACACTTCTGTCATTGAAAACTAAACATCCCAAATGACATGAAATAAAATTATTTAAGCTTCTCATGGTATTTCTGTGTAATCTTCTATTCTGACAAGGGAGTGTTACAGAAGATTCAACACATGTCTCTAACGATTAAGGAGTTAGGCCAGTGTAATGAGGAAACATTCTTTCAAATCCCACTTCCATCTAGAGACCTTCCTTATTCTGCGATTCAGGCTTTGAAACTAATGTTTACTTCTTTTCCCAGTACAGAGCCTTTCTCCATTCACTGAGTTTGCTGAAAGGGGATTTTCTCAAAGTGAGGAAACTTTTTGTTAACCTATTTGGAGTATGACTTAAATGTTTCTAAGTGTACATGTTGCTTGTCCAGACCATCTGTGTATCTATCTACAAAGGTTTACTATGTTAACCAGAAAAGAGTTGAATATGAAATGTAAAGAGAAATCAAATGTGGAAACAGATATTAAGAAAGTGGTTGATGCTTATCTTTCTAGTCTCTGTTAAATTTCAAAGCCATGGTTGCTCTTGCTTACCATACAGAACAGGGAGGAACTGTACCAGTTCAGAAGGGCAGAACCCTCAGACATGATCTCACAGATTAGCTTTTAAGTCTCTTTCTAGAGTTTCTTTGTGAAGATACAAATATTCCTATTTCTTTCCTCTTATTTACGCAAAAGGATACCTACTGTCCTGGACCTTATTCTCTTAACATTGTATCATATAGAACTTTTTTTTGTATCAGTTTAGAGAGCACTGCTTTTTTCTCTTTGAAACTGTACAGAATTCTGTTGTTTGAATACACTATAATTTATATGACCCAGCCCCTATTGATGACAAAGCTGCACTACATAATGTGTATAAATGACAGGTAAATACATATGGTCAATTTTGAGGAGTGGGATTATTTGGTTTCCAGACAAACACATTTATAATTTTGACAGATATTTTCAAAGTACCTTATTAAGGAAGTTGTACCTATATGTGCTCTCATTATCACTGTTGCATCCTGCTTCACAGACAATGTAGTGTCAAAGCTGATATTTGCTGATCTGGTAAGTAAATACAGGATCTTGTTGAAGGGTTAATTTGAATTGCTCTGAGAGAGATTGAGCACTTTAAGAACAATTTGTATCTCCTTTTTTTTATGAAGTTTTTGTTCATTTTTCTGTTGGCTTGTTGTATTCTAGTAGTTTTTTGTAATCTTTATGTAAAATCTTTGTAATTAATGAGTTCCAAACATTTTCCCTAGTTTGTCATTTGTCTTTTAACTCTTTCTGTGTGTGTGTGCGCTCTGTCATACCGAAGTACTTTTTTTCTTCTTAGATAGTTGAATTGTTTTTTAATGCTCTGTTTTCTAAGTCATAGCTAAAAATGACTTCCCCATGCACAGGAATGTGTTCGTTTTCTTTTTATACCACTATGGTTTCATTACTTTTATGTTGTAAATCCATATGTAGTTTATCCTGGTGTGAATTCCTCTTTACTTTTTTCCATTTTTTTCCCCATTGTCCCATTACCATTTTCTGAGCAGTCCATATTTTCCCCCACTGATTTGAGGTGCCGCCTTTATCATAGACCAAATTCATATGGTTTTTATTTTACTTTTCTTTTGCTCTGTTGGTCTGTCAGTCTGCTTACGTACCACCACCATAGTATTAGAACTGTTGGCACTTTATAGTTTGTGTAAATAAAATTAGGGCCAGAAAGCTCCTCACTGCCCTTCTTTTGTCAAGCTTTTCATGACTGCTATTGATTAACTTTTCCACATGAACTTGAGAATCTGTTTCACCTTGCTCCAGGATAATAATAAAGTAGTAAGAGCAATAATATTTGTATTTTTATACTAAAGAAGAAGAAAAATCTTGAAACCTTAGTCTTAGGCTATTTGTAGTCAGGTGCTTCCTCAGACAGACTGGTGATTTCCCAGGCATATCTTACGTATGCATTTGTGTATCTGCTGTTAGCTTTATAAGCCTAAGGAGGGGGAAAGAGCTTATTCCATTCCAGTTCTTACTACCAAGTAGGAATTTGGTAAATGAAAAAAAGGAAACAAAAGTTGGTAACTTTTGAATTATTTGGATAAATTATATTTAGCATTTACATTGCTACTTGTAATATAATCTAACACAATATGACCACTTTTGGTCACTATGTAGAGGACATCAATGATAATGATGTACTATTTATATTTAGCTTTTCACATTACTCTTCCAATTTTCATTGCACTTCAAAGACTCATTTAAATGGAGTTTCACAGTTTTTGAACATTCTACACTGTTGAGAGGCAAAGCTGAAGCCATAGTTATGAGGCTTAAAAGTGGAAGAAAGTGATGGATTACCTCCAGACAACAGAGATTCATTTTAAGGGCCTTTATGCCTGCTTTCAGTAGTAAATCCTATTCCCAGAGTGAATAGTACTTCACTGGAGAATCAGTCATTGGTCACTTTTAAGTGCCTAAACTTTTTAGCTAGTATTAAAATTTTCTTGAGGTGTAACTCTTTTATGATATAAATCATGGTGTTGATATATTCAAAGAATGCCCATAAATTGCTGGAACTTACCATCAATTTTACCCAGATTTAAGACAGGAGCCTCTCCTATTGTGCCAGAAAGCTAAATGGGACTCTTAAATTTGAAGATATTGAAGAGGCTTAAATTTTGCTAGTTGCTCTGTGAAAGCTAGCTAATCTTCTCTGGTATACTTCTCTTCAGTTGTATGGTTGACTGTACAAAACACATCACAGATATTAAGGGTGTGTTAGCATTTTGATTTGTAAGTAGAACTTTTAGAATCTGTTGGGATAATCTAGTAAAGAATTTTAGAGGTGTTATCACCTAAAAATAAGGGAACTCTGAGATACCTGAGACTGCTTGTTCATGGTGGGTGGTGGCAGAGTGAGTGGCAATGGCCCTGACCCAGTGCATTGCTCTTAATTTAGTAGCATGCCATATTCTGTTTTCTTTATAATTGGAATTTATTTATATGTGAATAAATTATTTTGGCTTCTCTTTATCTTGACGTGGTTGCCAAATAAGATTACACCTTTGTACTATACTTTTGTACACTTTCTGCTACAAAATTGATGATTCTATTTGTGTAAAATATGTTTTAATGACTGAATTGGGAGTATGTCAGTCAGCCAAACTAAAACTTTCTGTTGAGTCTTTGGCATTTTGTAATTCTAAGAATATGTAATTTTAGAAAGTAAGCTTCTCTCCACTAAAATACAAGCTCCACAGGGCAATGATTTTAGTCTTTTTTTATTTGCTGGCATATCCTAAATGCATAAAAATAATGCCTGACACATGTTAGGTGCTCAGAATATTTGTCAAATGAATGATGGTTAGAGTCAGACTTCCTGTGCAACTCCTAGCTCCTCCCAATTTACTGACTTCATGACCCTTGGCAAGTTATACCATCCTTCTGTGCCTGTTTCTTTATCTTTAAAATGGAGATAATATTACCAATCTTACAGTATTCTTATAAGATGTGAAATTCTTGGCCCAGTGTTAATGGTTGGCATTGCTGTTAACTGAATATTCAGAGTTATCTGATGTACTGCTGGTAGTGGTTTTTTTTGATTCCGTAATTGGACTGTGCCAATAATCCCTAGCATTAGGTATTTGGTCTTAAAAATAAAGGGCAGTCCCGGAGTGATGGTTCATGCTTGTAATCCCAGTACTTTGGGAGGCTGAGGTGGGAGGATCACTTGAGGCCAGGAATCCAAGACCAGCTTGAGCAACATAGCAAGACCTTGTCACTACAAAAAATTTTTTAAAAAATTAGGTGGGCATGGTGGTATGTACCTGTAGTCCTAAACACTTAGGAGGCTAAGGCAGGAGGACCTGTTGAGCCCAGTTCAAGGCTGCAGTGAGCTATGATTGTGCCACTGCACTCCAGCCTGGGGTGACATAGTGACTGTGTCTCAAAACAAACAAACAAACAAACAAACAAAAAAAACCTTATTGGAGAGTACCTTGAGGCTCTTCATGGTCTGATGCCTCAGGCTTGAATCACTACCTAAGTATGTGCTAGAAGGCCATCCCAGACCATCTCTGAGTAGCCTCAGATATAAGGAGGATTATATTAAACCAAAAGTTTTTCTCATTAAAGAATCCATTGGTTTGAGCTGTAGCCCATGGACATTTCAGAACAAATGTGTCCTCTTCCATGTAGTAATTCCTAAAACATTTTAAAACAAGTATCGTGTCCTCTTGAGACAGCTCCAGACTAAACGTCCCTGTTAACTCAAGACATTCTCTTCTTTGACAATGAAAGTTCCCATTTCTGACCTTCACAGAATAGAGTAGCATTCTTATCTCTTTTCTTGGATTCTGGACTTCCAATATAGCTAGAATAAGATGGGGGCGGGGGGTGAGGAGTAGGGGACGCGAGCTGTACAGCTCACTACACAACTGTACAGCACAGCTCATAACTATCAGCTGAGTCCCCACGTCCGTATGTGTGCTGTGTACCACATTTCCCCATTTCATACCTGGTCACTGATCTCACACACACGGGCAAGATAGGATCTTCCTTACCTTGCTTTTCTTGTTCTGGTCTGTTAAAAGTCCTTTTTGATCTACCTCATGCCTTTTCCCTCCCAGTTTCATGTGTCATGTCACGTATCAATGAACAGGTTTGTTTACAATGAAATTACAAACATTTGTACATATGTAGGTTTAACATGCCTCATTCTTTGATCACTTGCAGAATATTCCCCAGTATAAACACATTCTAATGTACTTAACCATTATCTTGTTGATGTTTAGGTTGTTTCCAGTCTTGCTGTCGACAGCACTGCTGCAGTATCCTTTCAGTCATATTTTTGTGTCCTGTAGATCATTTTCTTCTCATTCAAAAATTATTTGGTTATTTTGGACATTTAGTCTTCAAAATGAACTTTAAATTATGCTTATAAACTCCAAACTCATTGGTATTGCATTGAACATATATTTTGAGGACTGATCTCTTAACAGTATTGAGTCTTCCCATCAAATACTGAAATTCTGCAGGAATTTAAGTGTAATTCACATTTGTATGTGGATTTAGGCATGCTTCTGTAATTTGATCCCAAATTACAACAATTGGAGGAGATAGGTAATGGGTTCTCCTCTCCGTGAATTTTATGAAATGGGGAACTTGATCATGAAGTCTGAAGTATATGATCATTTTATTCTTCTTGAAATTATATCACTTCCTATGTTTGCCCTTCTAATGATTTAGTTGAGACTGCTTTAAAGTTTTTACAGGACAATTTGGATTGTTTTTTGAGGGTTTCCCATAGATACTGGACAGGTAATTACTGGTATAGAGGCAATGTGGTCATAATAGAAGTATGTTACTTAGTTATTCTTCAGGTTCGTCTTATTTTGACTAAGTTATCTTTAGCATCGAAATGTTAATATTTGAACTTTTCAATGGGAATCAAGATTCTCATTACAGTGTATATTTGAAGGCTACGAAAACATGATTTCAAACTTAATGCATAGTCGTCCATTATGGGATTATCAATTTTTTTAACTTTTTTAAATTAGAAAAGGTTTTCCTGGGCCTAAATCATTTTTGAAATGTTGCTCTTTCCATCATTAGAATCTTTATTCTGTGGAGTTTTTAAGTGACTTTTTTTTTTGTTTGTTTTCAGAGAAAGTTTCATTGTGCAAATCTGACTTCATGGCCTCGCTGGCTATATTCCTTATATGATGCTGTAAGTAACTTACCTTAAATATTTTGTTATCTGTAGTAAACCATATCATAATTAAGGGTCAGAGCTAGTGCCATTTGTTACATTTAGAGTAAAATGGGCAGGAGTTAAGAGATACTGCTGGATAGACTCTGCCTCTTATTTCTGTAAGTTTTAGTTTTTCCAACAGTTTCTAGTGGCTTATAACTTAAGATACTGTAAGACATGTTAGTGTTTATTAAGCATTTGAAAATTTTGGGGGCTAAGTGGCAGTTAAATTTAGAAAATTAAAGAATCCTTAAATATGTTTTGGTTTTTCTCTTAAAAAGTATTACATCTCTATGGACCTATAAAAAGGGGATAATGGTAGCTATACGCATTCAGCAAACATTAGTCATCTCCCTTAGTGAATCCCTTTGCCCATAAATCTGGAGTCCTGGGAAAACTAAACAAGTTTTGAGCACTTATGACATGCATGACACTAAGGGAAACTGCAGTTGGTCTGTTCTTTAGTGGCTTGAGCTATTACAAAGATACACTATACAAGAGTATTTTTTGCATATGGTTGTGAAATATTGAAAACAGTTTTATATAGTAAATAGGTGCCAAGTAAGGTACATAGACAGCAAATGCTAGTGCAATTTATAGGTGCTATAATCTCTGAACTGCGTCAGAAAAGGCTTCATAGCAAGCAGAAGAGAGGTGAGATAGTTCCAGGCAGGAGCATAGAACCGCATCCGCCAGGCACTTAGGAGCAGTGTGCCCCTAGGGTAGACAGACTGTCCGTGAGAGAGGCCTGGAAAGCCAACTTAGTGCTGGGGAAAGGAGCTGAGACTTGATCATTTCTGCATAAGAAAATGGAGACATTTAAACCGGGACTCGGATGGGACCAAGATCTTACCGCATAGTGATAAATTGCTACCAATATATTAGTTTTATTTTAAAAAAATGAGTTGAAAAGCTGATAGTAAATTTTAATAAGCTTGTGAAGTTTATTATGGCTCCTTTTGTTTTAAAAAGGAAACCTTAATGGATAGAATCAAGAAACAACTACGTGAATGGGATGAAAATCTAAAAGATGATTCTCTTCCTTCAAATCCAATAGGTATGAAAAGTTATTTTCCTGTGGCAGAAATAGCAGTGTTTTTTTTTTGTACTGATTAATATTTTAATTGAATCTGAAAAGCATACACATTTCCTTTGCTTTGAGCAGTTGAAAAAATGAGTGGTTTTTAATTGTACCAAAATTCTTAGAGTCTGGGAACATCCGATTTTAGGCAAGTTTACCATGAAAAGTTCAACTTGCAGTAAGTGGCTCTCCTCCAAAAACACTTCCTGAGTGTAAAGACTCTCCTTTCCCTGCTTTTTAAAAGAAGTGACCCTAGTTCCAGGACTTTACCTTATTTATATATAATCTCTGTATCTGTTTACAAGGTATAGTTTAATTATTTTTCTAGTCTCTTGGCAAATAAGTGACTTCTATGGATTCAAGTTCATATTTCACATTAAAAAAGACATTTACAAAAAAACTCATGTATGGAAAAAAAAGTTACATTTAGGGCTTCCTAAGAATATATACTTGATAACTGGTATATTTTAGTATGTTTATAATTGTATAAAATATGTGTTTGGGGAACCCTGTAGAGAAGGGTTTATTTCAAAAGGACATTATCTTATTCTTAAGTTATCTGATTCTTATCTGACTCATGAGTCTAAAACTTGAAAACCCCATGTCTTTAAGATTTTTCTTACAGAGTAGCTGCTTGTCTTCCTATTGATGATGTATTAAGAATTCAGCTCCTTAAAATTGGTAGTGCTATCCAACGACTTCGCTGTGAATTAGACATTATGAATAAAGTGAGTAAAGTGACTATGTTTGTGATGCTTGTGTTTAGGCAGGCTAGAGAACTAGGATGGATTGTTGAGAGAGCTGTCTGTTGTAGAGTCTAGTAATGTAGTTGTACAATTAGGAAAAATTGTTTAACCTGCCATAATTTACATTTAAAATATTTTAAAGTATAATTTAAACATTTCAATCGGGTTCATGCCAACAGAAGCTCAAATTGGTTTGTATTTTTCAAATATGAATACCTTTATCAAACTTTATGAAAATATTTGATTTCTACATGGAACATCTGTGGTTATATATCACTATTTCTTTATCATAAGAGATCATTTAGTTTTGTAAGTGAAATATGTGGCAGATCTCAGGTTCAGTGTGTTTCTTGTTCCATCTTTAAAACTAAGTTTTTGAATGGCTGGACGAAAAACATATTTAGAAGTTTCTTGATGAGCTATATAATTACATAATAAAACAAGTGCCTATTTTTCCCACTGATAATTTTCTCTTAAATTTTGTAGTGTACTTCTCTTTGCTGTAAACAGTGTCAAGAAACAGAAATAACAACCAAAAATGAAATATTCAGGTAAGATCTATATTATATTTTTAGTATAATCCTGAATACATTTCCAACCACCTTATCAGAATTATTAATATACTCAAGACTGTATTTCTATTTTCCATATATTTCCCTCTAATACCTAAAAATTATAAATATTCAGCAAATGAAATATGGGAAATTAACTCAGATTTGGTTAAGACCATCTTTCACATTAGGTACTCATAGGAACATGGATATGTCAGGGATTATTTATAGGTAATATGCATGGTAAAATAAAACAACTGAGCAGTCCTTGTGGAAAATCTATATATTACAGTATCTTAGAAATTTATAGACATGTACATACTATATGATTATCGTAGTAATTAAGGACCTAACACGGATGCCTCAGGCAGTATAATTCAATCACTGGTTTTGCCTTGTAAAAGCAAAGTAGAATATGCTTCTGAACACATACTGATGCTGTGATATAAGTGTTTGAAAATGATTTTATGATGAATTCATCAGAATTATACATCAAAAAGGTAAAAAAAACTGCAATCTGCAAAATAATCAGCTGTACAAGGATGACCATACAAGACCTTTTTATTGTACTAACATTACCCAAAACTAAAAGATTAAAACCTGTAGCTCATTCCTCATTTCTTAGTGATCTTTAAAAAATCTGTCCATTTAGAATTAGACCTTTTTCTTCATTTTGACTTATCCTCCCTGTTGACTCTTTGTTGCAGTTTATCCTTATGTGGGCCAATGGCAGCATATGTGAATCCTCATGGATATGTGCATGAGACGCTTACTGTGTATAAGGCTTGCAACTTGAATCTGATAGGCCGGCCTTCTACAGAGCACAGCTGGTTTCCTGGGTAATATGATGGCGGTGGTTGCGTTTTGTTTTGTTTTGTTTTACTTTAATTGAGCAGAAAAACCCAGAGTCCTAAGCAGAGTTGCTAGAATTATATAAATACACAATGAAATGAATAATTATATTTAAATGCTCTTCATTCCATAAATAACTAGAAACATCTATTACACTTTTATTGAAGGTGAAGTTAGGGCAAAAGCAGGTTGGTAACTGCAGTTGTCCTGAAATTACTATATAGTTAACCTGACATTATTTCATTTTTCTGTCACGTCATTCTGAAAATCAATTGTCTTATGGCCCAGTAAAATTATTTCTATATGGACCTTATTCTATAATAATGTGTAAAATCAGAGAATGTTTCTCAAGCAGTGATAGACTGAGAAGGTGCAGAAACTATTGAATCATGCTTTTCTTTCAGTTGTTGCATTTTTTTTTTAGCCTATTGATTCTCAAAGTATGATCCTGGGCCTAGCAGCATCACCTGGGAACTTACTAGATTCCCTCAGCTGTATTATCTTCAAGAGCCTTATTACTCGATTTTTGTTCCAAATTCTGGGTCAGCCTTTTATTTTAAAAGAGGTGGGGCGAGTAGGGATGATTAATTAGTCTCACTATTGGATTAACTAGGACTGTGTCACTTGGATTGTCCTATTTTATTTGTCACCTTTTGTAAGGAATAAAACTAAAATTAATTTGTTAATAAGGAAATGGTTGCAATTACATGGTTAGTATTTCTGGTTCAACTGACAAAATCATTCATGTTTTTTAATAGATTTTAAATCTTACATGAGACATGCCCTTATTCCCCTGTCCCACTCAGTTGAACTCAGGACAAAAGTGCATATTTCTACAGATGGTGGTGGTTTTCTAACTTGACTGCAATACAAAACAAAGGCAAAGCCAGTGCAAGTTTGAATGTGGTCTTGGCAACCAGAAGTTTGTATAAAGAAATCTATATTAGTTAAGATCCCTCGTTTTCTCTCTTTATAGTAGAGGAAAAATTTAAACAGCTTAAGAGCACTAAGTTATATATATATATTCATATATATAAAAATCAAGTATATGTAAAAATATATAAAGATTGATATATTACCATATGAATTGTCCACATTAGAAAATGCTTTTATGAGGTTTGTTTCAGGGAACTTTATGGATCAAATCTCAGCTCAGAATATTCTGCTTGCCTTAATCCTTAGAATTTGGCTGTAAGATCTATCTTCATAACAGTTTTATATGATAGGCTTGGGGTACAGAAATGTTTTCTTAGCTGCTATCTTTCTTTAATTTTATAGGTATGCCTGGACTATTGCCCAGTGTAGGATCTGTGCAAGCCACATTGGATGGAAATTTACAGCCACCAAAAAAGACATGTCGCCTCAAAAATTTTGGGGTTTAACTCGATCTGCTCTGTTGCCCACAATCCCAGACACTGAAGATGAAATAAGTCCAGACAAAGTAATACTTTGCTTGTAAATAAATACGGTAGGGATAGAGTTATCTAACTATTTGGTATTCTAAAATCATAGCCTCTGATACATACCTAAGTAAATACAACATGGAGGGTTGAAGTTTCCTAGTCAAACTGTATATGAAGATTTAAGTTAAAGTATACTTTGGAGAGGATGAAAAGCAGTCTAGAGTACAAGTTTGGTTTCAGGAATATCCACTTCAGTAGCTTGGTGCCATTATCCTGTGGAATCTGGTATGTCTGGTAGCATGTCATTTGTAGGACATGAAGATACCTTTGAAAGTGATGAGACTGTTACCTGCACAAAGCATTGGAAGTTCCTACAATGTGAAACCGTTTGATCACGATGTGTGGGACATCAATCTGCACCAGTGCTCCAAATGGCAAAAGCGAGGGTGCCAAGCACAAGTACATGTTCCTTTTTGCAAGAGGCCAGGCAATGTGTGTTATTTTTAAAGGGCTTTTGTTCCTTTCAATTTTCTTTAGCTTCTCTGAGATACTGATTTGTAAATCTTGAAAATATTAAAACATGCAGTTTGAGCCCCAGAATGAAGTTTTCATTTCCTTTGTGTGTGTGTTAGTGAAAAACAGTATTTTGAAAACAGTATTTTGTATTTTTGCTCAGTATTTGTTTACAGTAACCCTGATTATTCTGTTCCATACAAAAGCTAAAAACTAAATTTAAACTGCTGTGGGGCAGAGATGCCAAAACACGTCATCTGTCTCCCCGCCTACCCCACCCCCATACAGGACAGAAGTGGTACTGTAATTTTGTTCAATGTAAATTGAAGAAAATCTCTAAACTTTAAGAGCAAAACTAAAATATACCTAAAACATATTTTTATTTAAATAATGTAAAATATCTACTCATAAGCAAATAAGGTGTACGAAATAATTTTTAAGATAAAGTTCTAGATACTGCTTTGCAACCTACCTCCTTACTTATTCAAGGGTTTAGTGGATCCTTTCACATTTGTGTAATTAACTTTGGTTTTATTAATACTCCTTTGCTGTTTTATGTAATTTATAGCAGGAAGAGTTAATCGACTATAAATAGACTTTAATTTCTTCATGTTTTTACCAACTTTGAAATCAATCAAATTAGAGTAAATGAAAAGCAACTCAAGAATGCTGCTATTTAGGATATGCCCCTGCTTTATTTGATATGCCCAAGATTGTCATTTTATTTTCTAAGCTCCACTTTATTATTACTATTAATAGCTTTGGATTTATATGCGCTCACTAGGTGTTCATAAGTACACTGCACTAAAACTTATTCTAGGGAGTTCTTTTCAGTAGCACAGTACTTCTCTGTAGACTGAAATAGAAACCCAGGGAACATTGCTTTTGCCTTTGCTCCATGAAGGGTATGGGGTATAATCTCAGAATGTTCTAATACTTGCAAATAAAATTTTCTGGTTATGTAAAAACATGTGTATAATACTATTGGATACTATTGGAAAGGGTTTTACACATGACAAAAACCAGACCTTTGAAATAATTAAATCTGTATACTTTCTATATAAAAAGAATAGGAACCGTATGATATTGGATCTAAATATGTACTTTAGTAGTACTTAACTATTTCAATGTATTATTTTATAATGCACTTAATTACTGACCCGTGTGCAGTCGTTTCTGAGGCTCCCATTCTTGCGCTATAGTCTCTGTTATACTGTTCGTCACATTTCCTTTTAGTTGGGTTTTAATAGAAATAATATGCTTTCCAAAGTCATTTTATCAAGGTCCAAAGTTACTACATGCCCGCAGAGTACAAAGATGCTATGACTGGCTACACAGAAAGGAAAATCTATTATAAAATACCAGAATATAGCAGCTGAAATAGATGATAATACTTTATGCTATACATCTGTTCACATAATGAAAGCACTCAGGGCTCAAATCTTTGAAGAGACAAGAGTATTCATATATTGTACCTTATTAAGAGGGCTATCCGGAAGATATCCAGCCATTGTTAGTATAACAAAAATGGTTACATGGGTGGATACTTTCCAGACAGCCCTCGTGTATCAAGTGCAATATACAAATACTTGCATACTTGTATCCAAGTACTTGTATACTTGTCAGAAGACTAACCCTCAAGTTAATCCCGTAACTTAACTTTCCCAGGCTTTGCATACATAAAGAAATTATGACAGAGAAAAATAACATACTGCAACAGAGCTTACTAGAACAAACCCCTTATTATGAATGTCAGCCACCGATGGTACACTTAGTATTTGTATTTTATACAGGATATTTTATGCAAATTTGTCAACTATTTTCTTTTCAGGCACAAGTTTATTTTAGAATTCAGATAAGTGACACTTACAGTCATCGTATAGAGTAACCAGTTATTTCACTTGAAAATAAACATCTACTCTTCAAGACAATTACCTTTTTAAGATCAATCTTAGTACTGCCCTCTGCAAAAATAAAAAGATAGAAGACAGCTGTACCTTTCTCAGTTGGAACTATTCCAAAAGCATTATAAGGTTCAATGATATCAATCAGATCAAGAGGAGGTAGACTTCAGTTTAGTGCCCGAAACATAATAATATTTCACAAAGTAAGACCTTTATTCTACTGAAGAGGTCCTCTAAGCTGGTTTTTATTCCACTATAGTTTCCTAAATCTCACTAAAAGGGAGGGTAAGAGAAACAGTATTACCAAAAATGTTCCGGTTTTTAATAGCCATCAATTTTAGTTCTTCTTTATGTAACTGAGAAGTTCATCTTTTTCCATTTGGTAACCACTTTTTTTCCACTGTTCTCGCAACTGTTGTAATAGAGCCCCAATTTCTTTTCCTGAAGAAATGCCCACTTTTCTGATATCATGGCCACTTACAGGAAATGGAGGAACGGACCACTGCTCCATTTCCTTTAGGAGACAGTGCTCTCCTTGGTACTTCAGTAGTTCACATATGCGAGTAGATGCATCAGGTTCCCTAGACTAGGAGCCAAAATCAAATATTTAGTTTCATCACACAAAACAATCACTTGTGATCTTATCCTAAAATTTAAATACTAAATGCTCAATATGAAATTTTTCATTTAAAATAAGTAAACTCCACAGAATTGTAGGTCTTAGTTTTAATGAATTAGTTCTATCATTAGTGAAGATAATGTATATTCTGCCCAAGCCTAGTATATACTTACATCTATGATGAAGTCTTGATAGGGTTTCAATGGTTCTGAACTATCTGTTGCTTTAATCAAATCTTTCCTATTTTTAACTATAAATAAGCCAAGGTTTTTCTCTTCTTTTGAAATCTTCAACCTCAAATCCAATTTTGTGACATCATCCTGTACTTTGAATAATGAGGCCAAAACAGTCATTGGCTTTGGTGAAAAACCTTCAACATTTTTACAGACTTTGTTAAATTCTTCTAAACTTGCATTAGCAGGTAAACCTGTAGGGAAAAAAGCATTTTTCACTTGTTTTTAGTGGGGGAAAAAAACTCACATCCTAAACCAACCATTGTTTTAGTATACTGAAATGTCCTGTCACTAGGACACATGATAGGGCCAATCTGATGCTCCATCTTACAGGTGAAGAACTGGCATGTTACTGCTGTTCTTTTACACGTCACTCTCAAAACCTAGGGGAAGCCCCTAAAATGTTGTTTCCATTAACGAGCTCCATTAGGAGGTCCACAGGCAGTGGTGATGGTGGCGTCAGATTCACATAGGCTACTTTTTCCAATCACAAACTGCTTCCCACTGACTGCCCACTGATACACTACCATATAACACCTACCTCCTTCAATAATTTTATGTCTTTATTTGAAATATACCCAAGTTTCCTGAAGTGTGATAAACCATATAAGCCCGCTGTTCTTTGTGAATATGAGTAACATTTACTGAACAATTTCTGTGTTTAAGCTGCTCTTCTACAAGTGTTTTACCTGTATTAACTCACTGAATCCTCTTGGCCCTTCTACTAGGTAGATGCTATTATTTTCGAACCTCCTTTTTACAAGGCCAGAAACTAAGTCACAAAGCTGGTAAGTGTCTGAGCCTCATTCAAACCCAGATCTGTCTCACTCCAGAAACTATCCTGTACAACTGCAGTATGCTATCTTTGAGCTATTCCCTACTCATGACAAAACTGTTCTACCCCATACCCCAAAGCTTATCTTATTTTAAAATATTCCATTCTTCCATTAAGAATTCTTCTTTAACTGAGTCAAACATTTTTTAAGAAATTTTAAACTAGATGTTTCATAGCCAAAAATGCAAACACTTTATAACTTGCTCTTACCTATATGAGGAGCTACATCAAGATCATAGATAAGGTGAATCAAATGATTTACATGGTTACCAACAAGAATTTTTTTCAGTTCCACCCAAATCCTCTCTCCTGATATTCCAGCCAGGCCTTTTGCATTTTCTGCAATTGCTTCCAAGGTTTCAGGATCATGATCACCAGGTTTGTCTACAATTTTCCCATAAAACCTGTTAAGAGAGGATCTTCATGGCGTATTACCTCTATATTGGCATATCACAAGAAATATCTTTTTTTTATTTTTACTCGTACTATCCCATACACATATTTAATGAAAATCAACATGGAACCAGTTAGGTCTAGCAGGAAGGTTAGGAAGGCACCTGGCCAATTTTCTACCTCCTTTTGTTTCCAGATGAGAAAACCAAAGATCTAATAAAATATAAGTCACCTTAAGGTTAGCAAGAAACAGAACCCCAAAGTCTCAATTTCACTTCCAAATGACTGGCTGAGATGCTCAGAATGGCCATCAAATGGAGTTCCTGAATTGGTACTTAAAGTAGATTAGAAAAAAAAATGGCACCAAAACAAGACTGGAACGCCACAGTGGAGCTGCCTTAATCCCTCAAAGTTTGCCTGTTTGTACACATTAAGACTTTCAAATATGACATACCTAGCTGCAGAACCTGGAGTATACTTCTTGGAATCTCAGAACTTGAAGCCCTAGAGTATATCCATTCTACCACTCATACCCTTATAATTCAATTCATTAGTAATCTCAATTAAATGCTAAATATAGGTAAGTTTTGATCTATGTACTTTTATAGAGGGACTGTTTGCATATACTCAAGTTTAGAGAAATAGCATTTATTAACAAAATGTGTGATATGTTGCAGAATATTCTGAGGATGATGTCAACCAGCAAAAAATGAATATTACTAGACTTCATCTAGCCAGTTAAGATAGTTTTTTAAAAAGGTTACAGTAAGGAGTTTAAAAAGCACTGCTGCCCACAAAACCATCCATGCATTTCATACTTACCAAATTTATCCAAGTTGTTAAGCATGTCTTTATACTTTGATTGTTTTACTGGTCATATAACAGGTATTTATTTTCACCAGTATCATTTTGTTGCGAGGTACCAGATTTTCATGACCACCTAAGACTTTAAGCCATATAAAGGCGGCGACTTTCATTCATTACATGCTCAAAGCACCTACACAGTACTTGGCCTGTGCTAAGCACTCAAACATCTGTGTAATGAATTGATCAATGTAGAAAATATCACTCAATCAAAAAAACTAGGCATTTTTAAAAATGATTTAAAGCAGAAAAGATCATATGGAATGGAATAAGTATGTGTATGTTCTGGGGATGAAAATACAATATGAACTATCTAATAAGTCATACGTTGGTAAGACTCTACTGGAGACAGACATTTGGCATGTCACCATTTTGCACAGGGACCTGCTGTTTCCCATGACCAGTATTGTGTTCTGGTGATGTTATTAAAAACTGTATGATTTTTTTTGTTTGTTTTTAAAATATTTTAAAATTGTTACCTGAAATATCTTAAAATTCTTAGATAATCTTCTTGTATTCTCTGTTTAGCATGTCCAACAAATCTAACTTTCTTATTTTTTAAATCTTCATAACCATTAAAATAGTCAAATAAGGTACCATCAAAACCTATTCATTAGAAAAAAGAGGAGAAAAATCACTATTGGCAAATAAGAATTTGAAGACACAAAATCAGCTAAAAACTATCACAAACAGTAAAAATTCAGCAAGGTGTGAAAAGTTACAGAATTAAAATACAGATATTAATAGTGTTCATATATATATCAACTATCAAATGGAAGACAGAATGAAAAGCTACATGGTATAACTAAAAAGATAATACATCTAGGAATAAACTAAACAAGTCATGTACAAGACCTGTATGAAGTGGAGTGGGGACAAGAAGACACCAGACAAGCTGATTTTCAAGTTAATATGGGAAAATGAATAATAGCAAAAATAATCTAGAAAAAATAAGTAACAGTGGTGACAGAAGAAACAACAGGAAGGTATTTTATAATCCTGGAATGGGAAAAACCTTTCAAGCTCTAATTACCAAGAAAACAAAACACAAACACACACACCAGAGTCTTCAGAGAAATAATTAATTGAACTACATAAAAAAAAAAAAAAAAAATCAAACATGCCCAAATGGCAGAAATCGCCATGACATAGAGTCATAAGACAAATGACATTCTGGGAAAAACAGATGTAAGTATCATAAAGACAAATGGCTAATTTTCATAATACATAAAATCTCTTATAAATAAAAAAACTACATAAATAGAAAAATGGGCTAAAATATATAAAGGAAATACAGAAGTCTCTTTAAAAAATGAAGATTTTTGGCCAGGCACAGTGGCTTATGCCTGTAAGTGCTTATAATTCTGGCTACTCGGCTACTCAGGAGGCTGAGGCAGGGGGATCGCTTGAGCCCAGGAGTTTGAGGTTGCTGTGAGCTACGAGGACACCACTGCATTCCAGCCTGGGCAACAGGGCAAGACCCTGTCTCAAAAAAAAAAAAAAAAAAAATTCTCAACCTTAATCTTCTGAAATAGCATTTTTCAGATTTCTATCAGATTAGCAAAGATCCAGATGTTTGATAACATTGTTAGCAAGGTTGTGGTGAAAGGGACAGTTCTGTTCAGTACGGATTAGGAGACTTCCTTTTATATCCTTTTAAAATTTGTGAATTTTGAACCCTGTAAACTTATTAGCCATTCACAAAATGATATAAACAAAAAATTTCTCCGCTATAATACATTCTTCTCATATGTTCAACTAAAAGAAAAAAACTGACCAATTAACTCATTTTATATGTAGGTACATGAAACCTCATGTTAGTATAGCAACCAATTCATCCTGGTTTGCCTGGGACTTTCCTAGTTTTAAGATTGAAAGTCACACATCCTAAGAAATTTTTCAATCCCAGGCAAATTCACACAGTGCGTCACCCTAGAGACTTAAAATTTAGAGCAAAAATCCAGATACTATTCAACCATCCAAATGGGGAGGTCAGCGATCCTATGACATACTTCACTCTGTGGCATCACAGAAAGGCACTGCCACTACGTATGAAAAATGCCACTTATCAATTTAGTTTTGCTTGAACTTGAATGCTTGCTGATTATCCCAGAAGCAACAAACATTGGTAAGCTCAGACTTAACATTTAACTGTTCCCAAGCTGTTATGGTTTTATACAAACAGCAACTGTTAAAAGGGAACCATCTTGATGTATACGGCAAACATGATAGGCTCTAGATTCAAAGAGACATAACAAAATGAAGAAAAAGAAAATAAGTAAATAAACAGACAAAAATATGATCACAAAGTAGCAAATAATACAATGTATCTGTAGGTCTTAACATTATTTCTCCTAATGAAGAAACTCTTGACTCTCTGTGGAGAGCTTAATGGAAAGATCAAAATTTGGAGAGAAAAAAATTATAGGAATATGACAAAAGCAAAAATAAGGCTTTCCGGAAGCTAAGCAGCCAAGCATAAATGTCAGAACTATGAATACTTGATCCAGTAAGGGTTGAAAAAAGCCAGGACAAGAAACTGGGCAAGGATTAATAGGCACCATATCAGTTGTGTATTTTGTTTTGCTCTGAGTATCATTCTTTTAAAATACAGTAGATAAAAATATGAAAATAAAATTGAGTTGCAGGGAATAATGTAGTGGTTAAGAACATGACTTCTGGATCCAGACTGCTTGAGCTGGAATCCTAATCCTACACTTATGACCTGTGCAACTTTGGACAAATTACCATGGGTTAAATAGCAGTATCTGCTTCATAGGGTTGTCAGGAAGTTTAAATTTATGTAATGTGCTTAGAACAGCGCCTGGCACATTATAAGGGCTCAGCAAATGTTAGAAAATAGTAGTAAGAATAGCTTTTACTTTATAAAATAATATCTTGAAAAAGAATATTAGTTTCTCTCTTTAAGTATGCTTACTAGAAGCCAGTTAGACAGACTGTATATATTGCACCAGTTGGAGTTTACTCTCAGTATTAATGTAAGAAGAAATGAATACGTGGAGATTGACTACCTAACTGAGGAAAAAAATGGACCCATTGGACCCCCTATGGTGATAAACTGCTTAGGCTTTGGAAACAGGCTGAAATCATGGCACTCTGTGACTTGAACTAAGTGATTTAGCATCTGTAAGTCTCAGTTTCCTCATCTGTCAACTTACTTACTTTATGAAGTTTTTCTGAGAGTTAAATGAGATCAAATATATTAGGTGCCCAATGATGTACCTAGAACTTAGTAGGTACCCTAGAGGTGGCATTTGTCATTAACGTCATCAGCAAGAGATCCCACCTTGGCTTACAAACTTCTTCCTCATCCCATGAAGCAAATCCTATTACGTCATCATTTCACCACTATTGTTGCTACAGACTATTAATAGATGATGGCCAGTGGATGCTTCATCACCTCTTTTCTAATCCAGTCTTAAACATAAAGGGCTTATCTAAAATTAAAAGTACAAAATATGGGGCATCAATAATGTATCAAAACAGTAACCTAATTCTTATCTACCTTCATGTGATTCCTATCGCTTTCATTAACGAAAAAGTTACGATGTAGTGACAGGTTTCATCGGACATGCCGGCTCTGACTACTGATGATTCCCAAACTGCAGTGCTAAACGGGAATCTGAAGTTGTGTGTAGGCTCACCAATACAAAAGACGCTTAGGTCATTCACCAGGGTGTGCCAGGGCAGCAGAAGAGAGGAAAGAGTGGAAATGGATGCATGAAAGATAGCGCAGAAGAAAGAGAATGATATGGAGGGGAGGGTAAATGTAGGAACGTGCACACATATGTGTATGCACATTTTTCTTCCTGAAATGTTAATGTTGTTTAGATATAGTTTTAAGAAATTAACACTGACTGAATGTGTACATGTGTCAGGTATTGTTCTAAGTATTTACAGTTATAAACTCCCTTTATCCTCACAACAGCCCTATAAAAGAAGCTAATATTAACACCTTCCTTTTATGGCTAGTGAGTGATGGAGTCAGAATTTGAACCCAGGGATTTTGGCTCCAGAGTCAATTCTTTTTAATCACTATGCCACACTGTCTCTTAGAAGAAATTAATGTAACTTCTCAAGTTGGCAAACATTTCCAGAATGCAGGTTTCACTTGAAAAGAAGGCATTCTGACAGACTGAATTAAAACAATTAGTAATATTGTATCTTCATATATTACCTAAAAACATTGAATTTATAGTGAGATCTCTGCGTTCAGCATCTTTCTGCCAGTCAGTTGTGAATTCTACCTCAGCATGTCTTCCATCAGTAAGGACATCAATCCGTAGTGTTGTAATTTCAAAATTTTCTTCATGAAGCTACAATACATTTAAAAAAAAACATTAGTTTTTAGTATTGCTGGATAGATTGAAAACATAAGTTTGTCTTCATTAAGGCACAGTGCTGTAAGCCCTGACAATTAGTTATGTGTTCTTAAAGTCAACTACTATACATAAACATTGAACAGAATGACACCCACAATATTCAAAGATAGATGCAAAGAATGACTTTTTTTTTAATACCCATCATGATTAAAAAATACGAGTTTGACAGATAAACATGTCAACTCTAAGTGATGTGGTAGGTAGAAAGGAAGAACCCTCACAACTGTATTCTCATTCTGGAATTTCAAATCATGCTATTCTCTGAAATATTTTTTAACAGCTCCAGTTTGCAAAGAGCTGAATATCAATTTATGGGATATATACCACTGAGCAAAGGATTGATAAAGGAAAAAGTCAGTTAATAGATCCTCAATTCCTTTACTGGTAATCACCAATGAAGTTAAAGTGTTAGAGCATCCACAGCAACCTCGGTTTGTATCCAAGTAACAGCACCCAAAAAAAAAAAAGAAAAGAAATAATAATAAAGTATTACATATATTTTGGGAAGAGATATTACCTCCCGCTGGGAAAGTTGAGTAGTCTCCCGATAGAGTGACAACTGAGCTAAGCCTTGAAAGATAAGTAGGATCTGTACATGGAAATGTGGTGAGAAGAACATTTCAAATGAAGTTTAAAAAGATGACCAAAAGCAGTGGAGAAAGAGGAAAATATATGAAAGAGAAAGTGTACCTGACAAATAGCATATTAGCATTTAGGGGTAGAGAGCAAAGAGTTTTTACATGCCAAGCAGGAGTTTGGAATCTCTTCCTTAGGAAGTAAAAGCCACTAATGAGCACTCGAAGTCTGTCCTAGGATTTCTCTCAATTTAATACATATTGTTCTCCAGATACAAATGTATCTATGTCTATATTCTTACTACAGAATTTCAGAACTCAGGCATTTTGAAACACAAGTATCGCTGAAGGCAAAGGGTATGAAATAGGAAAACTGTTTGAAAATCATTATAAGAAACAATTAAGGCCAGGCACGGTGGCTCACGCCTATAATCCTACCACTCTGGGAGGCTAAGGTGGGTGGATCGTTTGAGCTCAGGAGTTCGAGACTGAGCAAGTTCGTCAGCCTGAGCAAGAGCGAGACCCTATCTCTACTAAAAATAGAAATAAATTACCTGGACAACTAAAAGTATATAGAAAAAATTAGCCGGGGATGGTGCCGCATGCCTGTAGTCCTAGCTACTCAGGAGGCTGAGGCAGGAGGATTGCTTGAGCCCAGGAGTTTGAGGTTGCTGTGAGCTAGGCTGATGCCATGGCACTCTAGCCCGGGCAACAGAGTGAGACTCAGTCTCAAAAAAAAGAAAAAAGAAACAATTAGACCCCTTTCCCCCCAGAATGCCTCTCTTAACCGGGCAGAAAACCAGGGATTAACTTTCTAGAAAGGTTAAACCAAAAGTAATCAGAACTTGGTGCACCAGGCACAGATGATCATGGGAATGAAGCATCACAATGAAAACAAGATTAACTGAAAATCCACATGACCACCAACCCTTTCCCTACTTGGTTCCAAAATGCTAACCATCACGATTATTCCCTGCATATAATGCTGGGGATTCCTCTCTGATTTCTCCTAATGAAATCTCCTACTGAGAGGAGTCCCAACTGGCTGACACTTCCCGCTCAAAATTACAATAAAGCCCTCAAGTCATTTTGCTAACACTTTAGAGCATCACCCAAATATACAGAAAGAACCAAAGAAGAACCGTACTTAAGGAAAGCCAACATGACAGAAAAAGCTCAGAGGAAACAAACATTGTCAAAATAACTACAATTGATATCCTAAGGGAAATAAGAAGATATTGCAACTGAAACAAGAACAGGAAGCTTTCAAAAGAAATATACTAAGAAAGACTTCTTGAAAATGTAAAAGACCACAAAAATTGTAAATATAATAGGTCAGAAAATGAAGTTAAGGCATTCTCATGGAAAGTAAAATAAAAGACCTGAGAATAGACGACAAAAGATAAAACTAGAAAATCAGTCCCTGTGGCCTAGCAACCAAATAATAGGAGTTTCCAAAGAAAACATTTAACAAAGGAGATGAAATTATAAATGAAACACAAGAAGGCTCACTAAGTGCCCTGAACAATAAATGAAAATAAATCCAAAGCAAGGCACATTATCTTAAAATTAAGAGATGAAAAGATCGGAACTCAAGGTGCATTAAAGAATTAAACGTAAGACACGAAACCATAAAAATTCTAGAAGAAAACATAGGAAAAACTCTTCTAGACACTAGCCTAGGCATAGAATTTATAACCAAGACCCCAGTTAACAAATACAGCAACAACAAAAATAAATAAATGGGACTTAATTAAAAGTTTCTGCACAGCAAGGGAAATAATCAACAGAGTAAACAGACAACTTACAGAATGGGAGAAAATATTCACAAACTATACATCCAACAATGGACTACTACCTGGAATCTATAAAGAACTCAAATCAGCAAGAAAAAAACAAATAACCCCATTAAAAAGTGGCAAAAGACATGACCAGAGTATTTTCTTTTTTTAATTTTTTAAAATAATTGTGACCTGGAGCCATGGCCAGGAAGCCTTGAGCAAGCAGACTCCATGACCAGAGTATTTTCAAAACAATATAGACAAATGGCCAACAAACATATGAAAAAATGCTCATTATCACCAATTATCAGAGAAATGCAAATTAAAACCACAGTGAGATACACCTTAACCCTATCAGAATGCCCATCATTAAAAAATAAACAAACAGTAGATGTTGGTGTGGATGCAGTAAGAAAGAAATGCTTATGCACTTTTGGTGGGAATGTAAACTGGTATAACCTCTACAGAAAACAGTATGGCGATTCCTCAGAGAACTACAAGTAGACCTATCATTTGATCCAGCAATCCCACTACTGGGAATCTACCTAAAGGAAAAGAAGTCACTATGTCAAAAAGACACCTGTACATGAATGTTTATCACAGCACAATTCACAACTGCAAAGATATGGAATTGACTTATGTGTCCATCAATTCGTAAGTGGCTAAAGCAAATGTGGTATATATGTGCTGTGGAGAACTACTGAGCCATAAAAAGGAATGAAATAATGTCTCTTGCAGCAACTTGGATGGAACCAGAGAACATTATCCTAACTAAAGTATCTCAGGAATGGAAAAACAAACACTACATGGTCTCACTAATGTGGGAGCTAAAAATGGGTACAGTAGGGCAGAAAAGATGTAAAGGACATTGGAAACTAAAAAGGGGGAGGCTGGGAGGCAGGTGAGGGATAAAAACTTACCTGTCGGGTGCAATGAACGCTATCCTGACAACAGGCACACTAAAAGCTCTGACTTCAGCATTAATCAAGGTATCCATATAACAAAAACACTCATAACCCCTTAATATCTTGAAATTTAAAAAATAAATAAAAATAAAAGAGATAAAACGATCAGAAAGGCTTCCAAAAGGATAGAATAATCATCAGGTTTCAAACAAAGGAGGAACCTAAATGGGATCAGACTTCTCAGTGGCAGTACTGGAAGCTAGAAAACAAAGCCTTCAAGTTTAAGTGAAAATCATCCCCCCCATGGAAACCCATAACCAACAAAACTATCAAACTGGTGTGGAAGTAAAATAAAAATATTTTCAGACATGTAAGTCTTCTTCAGGTTTTAATGTATTAAAATGAGGCCACAGAAAGAATACCACATGGGATCCAGGAAACAAGAGTTCTAACAAAGAGAGGCCAAGGGAATTCCTAAAAGTCCATGTTGGAGCAGGAAGACAGCACCAGGTAAGACGTCTCCAATAAAAAACAAAGAACTGAAGCTTGATGTGTTTAAATCTTTTGAGAGGAACTTTACAGTTCTGGCACAGAGTACAGGAAACAATTAGTGGTACACAGAAAGCTATGTTAAAGAAAAATGCTATTAACTGCCGGAAAAACAAAAAACATGCAACAGAAGAAATATGGTCATAGCATACTCCATGATCTGCTGTAAACAATACAAAGTCATAAATGTAAACCCTGAATATTGATTTAACCAAAAATTATGACATAAATATACCAGGAAGATAGCGGAAGGAGGATTATATGTGGCTGTTGTTGAGAAGGGTGTAGTATGAAAGCTAAATCATCTTCCCCGGTAGGAAGTCAATAGCTAACATCTTAAAACTGGGAAATAAAAACAAAAACCGCAGCATACAAAGATCTTTTTAGAAATGGAAAGGTAACAGGTATCCTAAGACTTGGTTAAATGTGGCTGCAACAACAGAGGATGCAGGGTTTAAGAGCGTTTAGAGGAGACTCACATTTTTATTGGGCTTTCTATTATTCACTTTTCTAAACTAGAAAAAATTATTAAATTTTTTAAAAAGACACCGCAATTAACGAAGTGTAAGCTTTTCGCTTACCCTGGCAGTTATCGTTCCGTGCTTTTCTCCTTTGTTGTTTATCATCCGAATCCCGGCAGACTGAAACATCTCCTTCATCTGAGCCGGGGTAGCAGTGGTGGCAAAATCCACATCCTGAGGCTTCACTCCATTTAATAAATCCCTCACTGCACCTCCTGCTATTCTTAATTCATGGTTCTCTTTGACAAATAATTCTGAGATGAAGGAAAGAAGATTTTTATTTCAATGTGTTTCTTTTAAGCAGCACAGAAGTGATTCACAAGGCTCTTCCATCTAGTGGGACAGGAGAGATCACTTAACTGAGGCTGTTCATATGAAAAACGAGAACAAGGCTCAAAAGAGTGAAAAGACTTCCTTACAGCAGAATGCCTGTGAGAACTGTGGGAAGCAGGCAGCGTGCAGAATTTGCTTATTTAGAAGATAATTCAGAATTCTACAGTGTGTCAAGGTCATCAATATAAACTTGAATTATTACCAATGAATAAAACAAATAATTCCGCTTACTTTTTCCCAGTTTATGTGCATACTTTAGAAATGGTAACGTGTTTTGTATTTCTCTTTGTGTCTAGGTGCTGAGGCAGTAAGTTCATGTATGAAACTATCAGACAACAGTAGCCTATCATATCACTTATGATAAATGCTATAGCAAAGAATCCTTCAGGAAATAATCTGCATATGATGTTCAAAACCAACTCATAACTGTGCTCTTGGTAGAACCATATGAACACTGGAGCTACTGTAACTACACAGCTGATTCCTCTACAGGTAGAGGATAAGACAAAGTCCACCACAACTATACTCACATAACCGAAGAACAGCATATGGAACCTAGTGAGAATGATGTCCAGGAACTGGACTGATACTAGCTAAGCCTTGGTGTTGCTACAAGTTGTCCTGCCACTCACAATTAGGCCCTGGTGTCCTGTGGAACATAAATAATTTCACAGAACATCAATACCAGACAAGGCCATTCTGTGACCACAATGCGTCAAGACAAAACAAGACAACTCTGCAATCATCTGAACACAGACAAAACATGAACACTGTTCTAAGGCACCCCCTATGATAGTTAATATAGGTGACTGCTCCCTACCAATCAGGTTTACTCTTACACTTTTCTCACCTTGTTGGTAAGAATTATTAAGATACCAAATCACAGCATTACTTCTGCTTCCTGAGAGCATCTAATGCGCTGCAAAGCCCCACTGACTTGAACTCTATACAGAGAGCCCAAATGTAAGAAGTCCTTTCTAAAACCCTCTTACTGAGATGCACCAAAGTTCTCCATGGTCAGTGCTCTCCCTCACCGCCAGGAGTAACAACCCAACTTGGTGTGTCCCAGGGTGGTCTTGGCTGGAGGACAGTGACACAAGCATTCAGCTAAACTCAACATACACTGGAGCTGCAGCAGCCTAACCACAACTCAGAACGTAATCCTCCACCCCTACACCAATGTCTTCTGGTTTTTGTCCTCCCCACACACCTCTTCTACCTATTCTTCCCAAACCTTCCAGCCCCACTGCAGACTCCCTAAAGTGATTTGCTTAAAAGTAACAAATGCTCCCTCCCTCCACCTTCTTGCCTTAACTAAAAGCTGGCTCTCCCACAAGGATACCACTTCCATAAGCCCTCTGCAAGGCGAAGTGTGCATATTCCTTTAATGCCACATTTCCAATCAAGTCCCACTGCCAGTGCCACACCTCTCCTATCAGTCCAGCCTCCATAATCCAGACAGGGATCTAAAACAGCAGGTTAATCGAGCTGTGCAACTGCTCCTGTAACTACTCAGAGTACAACAGCCAAATTCTTTAGTACAACATACAAAGGCTTCTAGGACCTATTTGTCTCATCTCTCACTAAACTCTGCATCACACTTCACCTGCACCAAACTCTCCCTGTAGTTTCCCTCCGTAACTTCACGTGTGTAAATCACTTCATTGAAACACCTGCCCAACTCACTCGTCTGTCAAACTTCTTGGGCCATAACCCACACTAGCAAGGACATCCACACAGCAGTCACCCAGAGCTGTTTGTGTACCTATGTGGCAAACAAAAGTTTCATGGAATAAAACTTACCCTTACTGCACACCATGCAATCTAATATTATACATTCTATTCTCTCTTCCTCTCTTTTAAAAAATGCTGGTCGTGACCACTAAAATTGACATGGACCACTAGTGGTCACTAACCAGTTGGAAAAACACTGATCTAGCTCACACGTATTCATTGAGATTTCAGTTTAGGAAGCCTCTCCTAAAGGCGAGGTTAAGTGAATTTCTTCTAAGCTACTAGTGTAGAATATCTTTACACATACTAATTATGCTAAAATTACTGATTATGTCTTTGTCTCCCCACTTCTCAGGGTAGAAAACCTAACTTATTCATCTTTGTACCAACTTGGCTCACAATGGAACGGAATTGTGATATTTTAGCTATTAAAAACAAAGAATGGCTTCACTGGGAATTTTTTTTTTTAAGTTTTCTTCCTTCAAATTAAAACAGTATCTAAGAAACTGTTTTGGAAAGCAAATAAAGGGCAAGTTTTATGTTCTTCTGAACCTGCTTTAAATAATAGGATGAATAAGGTCAAAGCTGAATTTACATAGATAACCACTGTCTTAAGATTCTCATACTAGCTTTACTAAATAAAATTGTAAGTTCAGAGTCACTCAATAAATTAATTGCATTTCAGAAAGAGAGATCCAGAACTTAAAGTAATTTATTCACCATTTTGATTAGCCCTATTATTAAAGCATTTCCAAAAACTCACAATTCAGGATTTTTAAAATAACATTTTAATACAGTAGAGAAAGGCACATAAAGACATTTATGTCTGTGTGAAATAGGAGTCATAAAAATTATAAAAAAGGCATGAGTTTATATTGACCTAACACAGTAGGGACTATCAAGCTTAAGACTCCTTTATTCCTCAGTTACTGATACCTTCAATTTTACAAAAACAAGGATACATTCAACATACCAAAGGACTTTACAAGTTACATACATATTCAGTGAAAATAACACCTAATGCAGCTAAATTTCATTACAAATTTAAGCCTGAAACTCAGAAATGCAAAATCTCATCATTCCAGAACTACGTTAATTTGCTCTGCTACATGATAGCTATTGTTAATTATTCTTGTTTGCAATCCAAAAGACCACACATTAATGTGTCAGAAAACTTTTATAATTGTCACCTTTTTAATGTTAATTTGCAATTAAATTTTCACAAACTTATTTCTTTTACAATTTTGAAGTCTGAGGATTGGAGGTTGGGGTGGGGCTGGTGAAGGTGAGCGAGAGGTACAGGTGGGAAGATCATTATTACAGGAAAACAGATAATCTCTTCTAAGAGCTTCCAACCTTCAAGAGTGATCAGTTGTTCCTATTGTCCCAAATGTTAATAAGACTTTCCGACATCACAGAAAGGTAGATAGCAAGGAATTCCGGGTCTCCTAGGGATGAAAGTGGGTGCTGTTGCTTTGGTGCAATTGCCCACCTGGGAAGGACAAGGATGGGTCCCAGGCTCCCATCTTGGTCCTGCTCCACCCTAATCCTTCCCGAGAGACTGCCATACTTGGGGGAGGAGGGAATACCCTACAAATCAGCCAATCATAACTTAGTGCACCAGCTGCAAAAGAATGCAGAGGACTTTCTAACCCACAGGCCAAGCAGCATAGGTACCATCGAGTCCGGAAATTGACCTAGAACAACCAGCATGCATAGTAATGTAACTACCAACTGTCCCATGAAAGTGGTTCCCCATGGTGACATCTAAGCCACCATGGCAGTCCCAATCTGGGCACTATAAAACAAGTCACAGACCATAACCAAACTCTTTGCCCTTCCCTTGGCTCTCCCTTTGGTGTGACAATGGGTCTGGTCACTATCTGTGGCATGTGTATCATGCTCTGAAAACCTGTATCTCACTCTTGTTCTATAATCCTATCTTTCTCTCCTCAATAAAGCTCATTTTTGTGCTTGCCTTACTTTGGTGTGTGTGGTCATTCTTCAGCCATGAGCACAGCAAGAATGAGAAAAAACATTTCAGACTAAAACCTGACAACATCATTGAGCACTGTCACCCAGCAGTGACTGTGGGCCACAACCAAGTTAACTAAAGAAGTCCTTGCTTGTCCACTAATCATGTAACTCAGGCAAAAATCCCCTATATTCAGCACTTCAACCTCATCTCTGGAACAGGGAAATAATCTTATATACCACTAGCAGTGTATAGTTGTACTGAAGCAAAAACAAAAATATGTGAAATAACCTGACAAATTATAAAACTATAAAACCCATATTATAAGACCGTAATATATTCTCCTAGCCTCCCAAATTCCTGCATACTAAAACTGATTCTACACATCGCAAAGCAGATATTAAGATTTGAGAACTGGTACAGTAGGATCGAAACTGTGTGTATCACCATACAGCAGCCATCACAAAGGCTTTGTGTGTTTTTGTGCATTTTGTTTTTATACAGAATTTTACCAGGGCACACAAGTCTTTGATTTTCTAACTGTTGAGCAATGCAGTAAAAGATTCTGTTCTTGCTACTTCTACCATGACCTAGAAAAAGTCAACTTTAGGTATGTCCATGCTTTCATGAGCCAGTCTTTCAAGACAGGACCCAGAAGCAACCACCACTTCTATCTTACCATACCATTTACACTCTAACTTCCTTAGGACTTCATTTCTCAGGGTAGAGAAAATTCAGCTCTTAAAGTCAGGTTTAGAAAGTTAAACACAACTGGTAAAAGATTTTCAAAAAACTACAGTAATCATTATCTAGGCCAGGCACAGTGGCTCACACCAGTAATTCCAGCACTTTGGGAGGCCAAGGAGGGAGGATTACTTGAGGCCAGGAGTTCAAGACCAGCCTGAACAACACAACCTGACCCCATCCTTACAAAAACTAAAATCAGCCAGGTTCGGAAGGGGCACTCATAGTCCCAGCTACTTAGGAGGCTGAGGCAGGAGGCTCGCTCGAGCCCAGGAATTAGAGGCTGCAGTGACCTATGATCACACCATTGTACTCCAGCCTAGGCAACAAAGCAAGACCCTGTCTCTTTAAAAAAAAAAAAAAAAAATCCAGAACCCTGTTTACAAAAAAAAAAAAAAAATGCAGAATGAGCTCAAATAAGCCACTGAGAGCTACTTATTGCTTCTTCCAAGAGGCCTCTTCCAATTGAGAATGGGAAGACTGGGGGCTAGGAAGGGCATATAAAGAAAGACAAAAGCTCAAATTCAACCCAGAATTAGAGGTTCTAGATTTGCCTTGTTCAAACAGTAGTCACCAGCCACTTGTGGTTATAGAGCATTGGAAATGTGGTGAGTCTGAAATCAGATGTGCTGTATGTGTTAAACACGTGCCAGATTTCAAAGACATAGAAGAATATACTTCAGTAATTTACATGTTTCATATTAAAATTATATTACCTTAGATACATTAAGTAAAATTTACTAAAAATAATTATTAAAATTAATTCTACCTATTTCTTTTTATCTTCAATGTTGTTTGTAGAAGTTTGTATTACATATGGGCACCTGTATCTTTCACTCTGTCCTATTAAAAATCACAGTGAGACATCAGCATAAACAAACTCGTGTATAAGCGCTCTACTTCAAGACCACCTGAAGAACCTAAACTAATCAACATGTACTGGGATACTCACCACTGGCATACACCTAAAAAGCCATTATCTAATTTCAAGAATTGGGAAAGTAGCTTCGTGAATAAGCTAACACAATCAGAGTCATTTTACAGCAATGATTCCTCTGCCTTCTGTGCATAAGAATTCATCTGTGGAGTCTTTAAAAAAAAAAAAATATAGATGCTCATCCCTCCTGGAGATTCCAGTTCAGTAGGCAGGGGCAGAATCCCAGCATCTATGTTTTAAAAGCTCCCCAGGTCAATCTAATGGACAGCCAGGGCTGCAAAGCACCGTTTAGGTCGTATTTCTACACACATACTACAGCCTAATATATTTCTGAAGGTGCTACTAAAATACCCACAGGCTTTGAAAAGCGGCTGTGTGGCTGCTTCAGCAACATCGGTAGCTGACACTAGGGACCACTACTGATAAAACTGTGGCAACAGCAAGAAGCAGCTCCTGTAGTCAGGCACTTAGCTAAGCCCATTTCCATGTTCCTTCCAGGTAAGTTTTGCATGTGCGCAATGGAGGTAACTTCTATTTCCCTCTGCCTTCAGTTCTCTCAGAAAGTCCTTATACCTAGGCAGGAAATGGAGCTCAGTGCTTACAGGTGGGCTCTGAAATCAGCCTGCATAAATTTAACACCCAGCTCTCTAGTTATCTGTGGCAGAAACACAGGCAAAGCACTTCACATTCCTAAGCATCTGTTTCCTCCTCTCTGTAACAAGGGAAAATGTACCTACTCATTAAGTTAATAGGACCAATCCTGTAATGTATGGAAATTACTTCTTGGCATAGTATTCAGAAAAGTCTGGCTTTTTGTGGCAGTCAACTTCTTCCCTCTTCTAGTGACTTGGCTATAGTTTTGGATTACCTATCAGTAAACCTTTCTTTCATCAGCTCAACAATATCAAAAATATCTGAATACTGGCTAAAAAAATGTAAACTCTATGACTCTCTTTTCACACAGGCTTCCCAAATCAAGAAAAGACACCCTAATCTCTCACCTGTCAGACTCTTCAATCCTTCTGTGAAAAGTGACTGGAATTCTGGAGACTGCAACTTCATTGTAAACAGGTATTGCTTCAGAAGGCACAGCCTACTCCAACTAAAGCTCAGTACTGGCCTGTGCCAAGGATACAGGTACCTCAGCATCTGGAAAGTCACCAACCATGCATCTACAAGGCAAACATGCACACACCACCCAGTGAAATTTGAAAGTGAAGGAAAGTAAAGGGACACATTACAATTTTATTTATCAACTGAGAAAGGCTCATCTCTTGTTCAGACGAAAAGGTGACAATTTAAGGGTCAGTTACTAAATCTATGCTTATAGCTACCTGGTTTTGTACTTGGGAAGCACATACTACTAAACTCACGTACCCCCCGTTTTACTGTTATAACATTTTCCTGAAGGGCGAGCTAAAGTGTGAGGGGTACGGGGTTCCAGAAACTGTATCTCGAAGACCTGTAGCAAGACCTGGCTCCTCCAGAACACGCCATGGTCGCAGGTGGATATCAGCCTACTTCTCCACTGGCACCCGAAATTTACGACTCAGGGACATTTCCTAGGAATTGTAAAATATATTTTCCCATGACTTAGCCTTGCTGCCTGCAATTTCCTCAGTCTTTTCCTCCCATCGTGCCTTCTCCTGATTCCCAGCACACCCTGCCTTCCTTTCTCCATCATCACACCCGTGGTTCTCCCCATAAGGTGGGCAGCAGCTCTCGAGTGACCCCAACGCGTACTCTACCAGAGAAGGACCACTCCATTCCTGGGCGAGCAAGTCTAAGGAGTGGCGCTTCCCCGCAGGGGGCGCGTGCCCTTTACCCAGGCCACATGGGGAGGAAAAGGTTGCGTCCCTTTCCTTCCACCTCCGCCTCAACTGAGAAAAACCCGCTGGGGACCCTGGCCCTGAAATGGCGCACCCTGCTCCCCGCACCAGTTGCTGGCAAAAAGGCTCAGTGAGAAAGGCCTTCGGGGAGCCGGCTGTGAGGAAGGAAAAGGAAGCGGAGGCCAGCCGGGAAAAGGTGGACACGACCTCCACGTTGAGGCCCTTTTGCCCAATGTCTAGGAAGCCTCTGGCCGCACCCCGCTCCCGCCTTTCTCTAGGACAGTGGGTGGCGGGCCACTCGACCCACACGCGCGAAGGGAGGGTCGGCCGCTCGCGCCGCAGCCAAAGCGGCCCTCCGTGCGGCGCGCGTCCGCTTACCGGTCCCGCCGCCGCCGTAGCCGCCGCACGCATTTCCGGGACGTGGACGCGGTGTCGTCACCGATGCGCGTTGGTCAGCGGCGAATGGGCAGTCGCGGCAGGACGTGGGCGGGGCTTGAGCGGCTTCTCCCCGCCCTTCCCACCTCCCGGGGCGGGACTGCGCTCTGAGCTGGTGTCTGGGCCCGGCCTAGGCCGGCGCAGGCAGGTCTTGTTCCTGGGGATGGTGAGGCGGGGAGCCAGGGCCTGTTCACTTCTTTCATTTATGTGCCTCCCAACGCACCTGTCAGTTGCTCTGAGGTGCTCAGACGCCCATCTGCACTGCATACCTGTGTGACCTTGGACAATTGACCACTGTTTTCCTTTGTAAAATGCAACTATTAATAAAACCTATCACAGGGTGTTGCCAAGCTTAAATGTCGAGTTATTCCTTGGCACCGACGAAGTATTGGATAAATGCTAACTTGTTATTCTTGCCTGTTCCCCAGTTTGCACTTGGCTCATGATACTACTCTACCCTAATATCTGCAGAAAATTAAGTCCACAACTGACAGCATCAGAACCTAGGCAGTGTGTTCAAAATACACATATTCTAAATCTAAGCCCTCTGGTCTGTTGGAATTACTGGGCGTATTTTATTTTCCTACCTGGTTTGTGTAACCTCTGGCTCCCTAGTCTAGAAGTTTCACAGCTGTAAAGTGGAGAACGTGGATTTGATTAACTTCATTAATTTTTTCTAGGGCAAAAAAGAGTGAAGACAGTGTCAAAGGAAGGGGAGTACAGCTGTGAAACCCTTAAAATGGGAAAACGTGTAGTCTTTTCAACATGATCTCCCTAAAATTTTCCTAGAAAAAATGCATGAGCCATGGTATTTCTGTGGCTTCTGATTACCAGGCCTCGTATCTTCAGGGGTGCTAAGACTAGCTTTCCAAAGTTGACATTCAGAGACACAGCATTGATTCAATCAATGCCTGTACAGAAAAAGGAAAGCCCAAATCACTCTTTCAGCCTTTCCTCCCATTTCTCTCCACCATGACTCTAGATAAACTGGCCCATAGCCTTCATTGCTGTCTTCACCTAGAATAGCATTCTCCAAATTACCACTTACTGAAGGCAACACAAATGAAATTATAACAGCTATTATAATAATTTATTTTTTGCCGGTTACTCTGCTGGGAACTCTCAAAGAGCCAATTTTTGGCCTTTTCAATATATAGTTTATGTACACATATATTTAGATGTAGGTATATACAGTTATCCCTCAGTGTCCATGGAGGATTGTTTCCAGAAAACTTCCCCTCCATCCCTGCAGAGACCAAAAATCCCACAAGGCTCAAGTCCTTTATATAAAATGGCATAGTATTTGTAAATAACCTACATATATACTCCTGTACATTTCATTTTTTTAAGTGAACACAATTAACACACCTCCTGTACACTTTAAATCATCTCTAGATTACTTATAATACCTGATGCAATGTAAATGCTGTGTAAACATTGGTTATGCTATATTGTGCTTTTAATTTGTATTTTTATTGTTGTGCTGTTTTTTATTAGTTTTTCTCTTTTTTTTTTTTTGGAATATTTTTGCCCTGCTGATGGAATATTTGGAATATTTTGGAATATTTTTGCCCTGCCCTGAATCTGCTGATGCAGAATCTGTGGATACAGAAAGCCAACTGGTGAGAGAGAGAGAGAGAGAGAGAGAGAATTTCTAACTATACTGACCAAGGAAATAAAATGAAAAAGGGATATCAGTACAGATTATATAGACACCAGGAGGATAATGAGGAGATACTTGGATAATTTTATGACAATTAATTTTAAAATGTAGATAAAATGGTAAAATTCTATGAAAAAAATTATCAGAACTGAAATAGGATAAAATTTAAAATCTCATTAGCTCTTTATTTTTAAAGAAATTGAATTTTGTTCAACAAACTTCCCAGAAAGATAATTCCAGGCCCAGATGGTTTCAATGACCAAATTTGTCAGACTTACAAGGAAGAAATAATGCCAGTCTTGCACAAAATTTGTTTACAAAATAGAGGAGGAATTACTTTTCCTCTCGTTTGGAGGCCAGCATAATCCTAATAACAAACTTGAAATAAATATTGCCAAAAAATTTACAGATTCATATCCCACATGAACATAGAGACAGTTTGATAAAATATTAGCAGATTGAATCCAACCATATGTAGAAAAATAATACATCATGATCAATTTGGGTTTATCCCAAATGCAAGGAATGCAAGGTAGATTTAATGTTCAAAAACCAATCAATGTAATTCACCATATTGACAGACTAAAACAGTGAAGCTATATGATCATCCCAATAGACACAGAAAGAACACTTAAAATTCAACAGCCATTTATTATAAAAACTGCCAGAGAAATTAAGATTAGAAGTGACTTCCTCAATATGGTAAAGAGCATCTATGAAAAATCTACAACTAATATCAAACTTAATGGTAAAATATTGAATACTTTTTCCCCTAATATCAGGAACAAGGCAAGGATGCCCAGTTTCACCTCTTCTATTCAGCATTTGACCGTAGCTCATAACCATTAACATAAGGTGAGAACAAAATAAAAGTGTAACAATTGGAAAGGGAGTAAAATTGTCACTATTTTTAGATGACGTGATGGTTTACATGGAAATCATAGGAATCAACAAAACAACCACTACAACTAATAAGGGAATTTAGTGAAGTCTTGGGATACTAGATTAATATATGAAAATTAATCTATTTTATATATTAGCAAAAATATAGAATATAAAAAATATATCTCTATCAAACATGTAGGAATAAGTATAACAAGAGAAGCTATATGGCTGGCACCCAAGAATATATAAAGATAATAAACATCATCAATCACTGGGGGAAAACAAATTAAAACCACAATGAGATATCAGTACACACCTGTTATAGAATGTCTAAAATTGAAACTTCTGCCAATAATACCAAGTGCTGATGAAGATGTAGAGCAACTGGAGCTCTCATACACTGCTGGTGGAAATACAACCTAGTATAGCCACTGTCAATGGAAATGAAGCCAAACTCTGTAAAATAATTTTAAAGAGTTTATTCTGAGCCAAATTTGAAGAACATGACCCAGAGCCATGCCCAAGAAGCCTTGAGCAAGTGGACTCACTGTGGCTGGGTTACAGTTTGGTTTTATACATTTCAGGGAGACAGGGGTTACAGGTAAAGTCATAAATCAATACATGGAAGGCATACATTGGTTTGGCCCAAAAAGGTGAGCCATCTCAAAGTAGGGGGCCTACAGGTTATAGGTGAGTTTAAAGATTCTTTGACTTGTGATTGGTTAAAGACATGAAGCTTTGTCTAAAGGCTTGGAATGTTTTAAGGTATGGAGCTGTTAATCAGAGACAAGCCACCTGACATATATTTGATGTGTAAATTGAGGACTGACAGGTTTGTCTTGCATAGCCTTTAGGCCTGTTAATAAGTTACAAAGGATGTCTCCAAGAAGGGAGGGGGCCATGATGAGGCATGTCTGACCTCCCTCCTCCTGGCAGGCAATTTAGTTTTAGGATATCTCCTTGGCCAGGAGAGGGTCCATTCAGTCAGCTGGTGGCGGGGAGCCTTAAGATTTTATTTTAGTTCACACCACTTTGGAAAACAGTTTACTGGTATCTGATAGAATTAAGTGTACACTTACCTTAAGACCCAGAGATATCTAGTGGGAACTCCTAGATATTGATCTTAGAGAAATGAAAACTTTTGTTCACACCAAAAAGTATATGTGAGTGATTATAGTTGCTTTACTCATAATCAACCCATGCTGGAAGAAACTCAGATTTCCTCCCACAGATGAATGGATAAGCCAACTGGAGTATATCCATGCAATGAAATACTACTCAGCCATATAAAAGAACAAACTGCTGGTACACACAACAATGTGTATCAGTTGTTTCTTCACTCTCTAGGAAGCCAGGTTCAAGAGGATACATATGATTCTATTCATGTGACAGCCAGGAAAGGCAAAACTATAGAGATAAAACAAGTCGGTTGTCCCAGGGACTGGAGATGGGACAAGGGATTTACTATGAAAGGGTATACGGGAATTTGGGGTGGGGGGAGGTGACAGAATTGTTTTATAACTTGATTATAGTGGTGATTACACACAACTATGTGTGTTTGCCAAAATGCATAGAACAGTACACTAAAAGGGAAAAACTTTCTTGTTTGTAAATTAGACCTCAGTAAACCTGACCCCGAAATTAATTGTATTTTTATATATAGCAAAAAAAAAAAAAAAGAAACAATTGGAACATAAAACAGTTTAAAATACAGTTAAAAAGGCTCTCACTTAAAGGAATGCGTATTCAAATTAATTCAGTTATTAAAGCCTGTGCATATGAACGCAGGATGAGGAATGCTGAGGCAGTTATACAGAGGGGAAAGAAGTCTATGGACAGGAGGCCCAATTCAACCCCCAGGGTATTATGAGGACCACAAAAGCGATCCAGAAGTCCTCTCTACCCCACACAAGGTGTTTACTATTATCTGTTAATATAGACCTGGCCTAAGGGAAATAAAACTTTATCTGCAAGGGAACTGACATTTACTGCACAGAAATCCTACAGGAAGTATCCTGTTTGTATAGTATATACCCCAAAGCAACTATCATGAACAGAGAGGACTGCTAGGGTCTGGAAAGTTTCTGCCATTCTCTAGAAATACCACAGGCATAAGATTATTCTTCAGTCAGAAGGCAGCACATTATTAAGAAGGAAATTCAAGAAAGTGAGACAGTTTAGAACTATTAATATATGTCAATATTTATCAGATATGCCAACATTACGTCTTCATTAGTGCTGGTTTGAGTGTCCTTCAGGGCTTGTTAGAGATTCCCCCAAGAGTTTAGAAATTCCCTTAAAAAGCTTCTATCTTTCTTCTTAGTAAACCAGATTTTCGATCCTTGAGTTTATACAACCAGTGGCCACATTGTGGCTCCCCAGTGTCCAACTGTCCCTCTGGGTTCATCTGAGTTTTGGTTGTGTTTCTGGGACACTGATTCATTTCTGCACACTGGAGAGAAAAGCTTTCATTCACTCATGCATTCATTCAAAAAATGTTTCTTTAGTGCCCACGGTATGCCAATGTCATACAGTAATAATCAGGCTACCTGCCAAATTATATTGTGTTTGGAACAGTGCCGGGCATTTTATACGGATTAACTTGTTTAGTCTTCACACTGCCTCAATGAGGTGTTTTACAGGAGAGGAAACTGAGGCACAGAGAGGTTTATTAGTCTAAGGTCACACAGAGAGTGAGTGGCACAGGCAGAATTTGAACCCAGGCATTCTCACCACTGCATACTGATAAGACTGCAGAAGCCAGCAGGGACTGGACCACCCAGGGGCGGGCACTTCACATTATCACATTAGGATTTAAGTTTAATGGAAATAGCAAGACATTAAAGGTTTTTTTTTAAAGCCAAGAGTTCTCATACACCCATTTGTGTTCTCCGGCAGTTAGTCTGACCGCAGCATGACAACGGGATGGGGATCCCGGGCAGTCGTCCCAGGGAGGGTGGGCCAATGGCCACGGGAGGGGATGAGAAGGAGGTGGACTCCGGAGTAAAAGCAGAGGACACAAGGATGAGGAAGCAGCGACGTGAGATGTGAGAGACAGAGGAAATCACAGGTGACCCCCTGCAGTCGTTGCCTGTGGCAGCTGCAGCAAATTACCACAAACTTAAATTTATCATCTGGAAGTTCTGGAAGTCAGAAGTTTAAAATGGGTCCACAGGGCCACCTGCTGCAGCCTCCAAGCGTGTGCTTCAGTAACTAGGTGGGCAGGAGAACACAGGAACACCAAGACATATTATTTTATAAAACGACTGATTGGCCGAGTTGGGGCATTAAATTAACGGTGTCAGCCTCAGTGCTGCATTTTCCGTTCCACCCCCCTCCCGCGCCCCCCACCTTCGGGCTTTAGGCAGGTGGTTTGATTTCACATGGAAGCCCATGGCTGAGCCAGGTAGACGGTTAAATGGCAGGGCGAGACCTCTGCGATCAGAGCTCCGCAGCCACCGCCAGCCCTCACTTCTCACTCGAGCCAGGACTGTCCCTTCCCCTTCCCGTCAGCCCTCCTTACTGTATCACCGTTCCCAGGAGCACTTGCATTTTAAAATAGGACAGAGAAGGGAGAGAAATACGTTCCATAAAGGTATGAATTAATAGTGATAGCATTTTAGGTCCATTGGGGGAGATATTTGTGGCAATATTTAGACAAGTCAAATAAAATAATTATGACCTGATTTTAATGGTCTGCAATTTAGGAGCAGCGGTGGTTGTCCCTTCCCACCCCTCCCCAGCCCCACTTTTTCTTTGTAAGCCGCACTGAGTAATTTGTTTAAAAGAACAAGTTCTGTTTCCAGAACGTGTTCTTTCTTGGAAACAACGAAAAGTACCTGTTTGGAGAAAAAGTCATTCGCTAGTTTTGTTCTCATAAAAGTTTAATAGAAGCCAACTAAAGTTTAAGATCTCCCAGAGGACAAATAAAGATATTTCTCAGCAAATGTAGAATCGCAATTTTCATTGGTGCTGGGGGATTTTACACACAAATGCAATTTTATTTTACATTTAAAAGAGGTAAGTAAATAGACAAATCAATTTTAGCTGCTCTGAAATTTCATACTGGGTCATTAATTTTAAAAGATGGGACTTCAATAATAGTTAAAAGACTAAAGGCCCAAGGGTAAAGACTGAGAATAATCACCTTCAAAATTCAGAATTCTCAGCAGCCTCAGATCAGCACCAAGAGGACTATAAACTCAGCTTCCTTGTGATGTTCGCCATTGCATTTTTTACCTTTAAGTACAGGTTGAAATGGAATTCCCTATTGCAAAAACAGAAACCCCATTCTCTTCCCAAAGCATGAGAACCTACTCTATGTGCTGGATACTAGGCTAGATTCTGAAAAAACCAACCTAGATAAAATAAAGACCTATCTTCTAATCTCAGATTCACAATGTGAGACCTGGTGGAGACAGAGATACAAAGATAATACTCGGCATGATGTCAAAGTGAAATAGACACCTGCAAGCAGCAGTTGAATGTACACTGGAGGGAAGGAGAAGAGAGAGATGACATTCAGACTTCATCCGAAATAATCAGGAGTTTCTCAAGTGGAATCACCTCACCTGTCAAACCGGAGAGTCCAAGTTAAACATTTGTTATATTGTTTTTCTTAGAATAATGACAATTATAGAATTAAGTTTTGAGGAGCATCACAAAGAAACTGTGCTATATAAATTCTCTAAGCCTCAGTTTACTCATCTGTGAAACAGGATTATGGGATATAATGTGGATAAAGTCACTGACAGTCCCAGGGACATAGGAGGTTACTTCTTGACTGAAATGGAACATTAATTTATATTAACAAAAGTTTAATTGTATCATTTTTGTTATTGTTATTTTGTTATACACATTCTGGTTGATTTCTTATGTCTGGCTTTCAGAGCAAAGAACTGGTAATTGAATAAAGAACAGAAAAAGCTTAAGTTATTGAAATTCTTTACCGTTTAATAAAGGCAAGCTTTTTATTTTAGCTATACATGGTAAATCCACATTTGGTTTTACACTAAAATTTTTCTAATAATTACTTAGGATTCTATTTAAATCCAGTTAGGGCATCTTTCTGGTATTTTTATAACAGCTTTTTTGAGATACAATTCACAAATCATAAGATTCACCAATTTAAGTTGTACAACTCAATGGTTTTAGTATATTCGCAGTTAGCCACCATCATCAGAATCAATTTGGAATATTTTCATTACCCACAGAGAAACTTCATACCCATTAGTAGTCACTTCCCATTTTCACCAAACTCTTCCCTCACTCCCCTGTCCTGAAGCCCTAGCAACCACTAATTTATTTTCTATCTCTGTAGATTTGCCTATTTTGGACATTTCATAGAAGTAGTAATCATGCATGTGTGGTTTTTTATAACTGACTTTTTTTACTTAGCTTCCTATTTTCAAGGTTCACTACATTGTAGTATAAGTACTTCATTATTTATAATATTGAATACTGAATAATATAATAACATTTTATGGAATAATATTGCATAATATTCCATTGCATGGACATACCACATACTCTTTATCCAGTCATTAGTTGATGGACTTTTGGATTATTTCCACTTGTATGTGCTGTGAGCAGTCACGTACAAATTTTTACGTGATTCTATGTTTTCAATTCTCTTGGGTGGGTATTTGCCTAGGAATGGAATGGCTGGGTCATATGGTAACTCCATGTTTAATCCTTTGAGGAAATACCAAGTATTTTCCAAAATGGCTATACCATTTTACATTCCCACCAACAGGGCATGAGGGTTCCAATTTCTCCACATCTTCACCAACACTTGTTATTGTGTGTCTTTTTTATTTTAGCCATCCTAGTGGGTGTGAAGAGGTATCTCCTGGTTTTGATTTGCATTTTTCTGATGGTTAATGTTGAGCAGCTTTTCATATGCAGATGGACTGTTGGTACACCTTCTCTGGAGATAGTTCTCAAATCTTTTATCCATTTTTAAATTGGGTTATTTTTCTTGTTTTCTTTTTTATTGTATTATATTTTTAATTATTATGGGTACATAGTAGTTGTATATCTTTATAGGATACATGTGATATTTTGATATAGGCATACAATGTGAATTAATCAAATCAGGGTAATTAGAGTATCCATCACCTCAGGCATTTAACATTTCTTTGTGTTCTGAACATTCCAATTCCACTCTTTTAGTTATTTTAAAGTATATATTAACTTGTGGATTATAATCACTTTGTTGTACTAGCAAATATTTTTCATTCTATCTAATTATATTTTTGCGAGCATTGGGTTATTTTTCTTTTTATTGTTGGGTTATAAAAATTCTTTACATATTCTCAATACAAGTTCCTTATCAGATAGATTTTGCAAATATTTTTTTCCCATTCTATGGGTTGTCTTTTCACTTTCTTGATGGTGTCCTTTGAAGCAAAAAAGCTTTTAATTTTGGTGAAGATCAATTTATCTATTTTTTCTTTTGTTGTGTGTGCGTTTACATCTTATTTAAGAAAGCATTCCCTAATCCAAAATCATGAAGATTTATGCCTATGTTTTCTTCCAAGTACTTTATTGTTTTACCTTTTACTCTTAGGTCTTTGATCCCTTGGAAGTTAATTTTTGTGTACGTCTTGAGGTAAGGGTTCAACATCACTTTTTTGCATGTGGATATGCACCATTTGTTGGAAAGATGGATCTTTTCCCCATTGAGTTGTCTTGGGATCTTTGTCAAAAATCAGTTGACAAATGTGAGGGCTTATTTCTGGACTCTCAATCCTATTCCTTTATTCTGTATGTCTCTGATAATTTTTAAAATAACTTTTTTTATTTCTGCATTTGTACAGAATATAGTTCATTAAATATGAAATGTATGATTTTGAATCAAAAAGTGCAGTTTATCTCAAACAAGAAGTAGTACAATTAATCAAAGTATGCTCCTAACCTATGGTCACAGATTTGCCATCTTAATGATAGCCTGTTTATGCCAGCAGTGAAGAAGCCTGGAGAGCAAGTGGCACACAAAAGGTGTTTTCCACAAAAGGTGTTTTCCACAGCTTGTTGAGAATTGAATATTTTTCCTTGCAAGAAGTGGTCCAAAGCCTGAAAGAAGTGGGAGTCAGTTAGTGCAAGATCTGGTGAATTCAGTGGTTGACAGAGAGTTTCCAAGTCTAGATTCTGTAGTTTGAGCAGCATTGTTTGGGTGACATGTGGCCAAGTGTTGTCTTGCAAGAGGATTGGCCTGTCTCTATTGACCAATCTCAGCTACTTAATCACAAGAATCCTCATCATTTCATCCAACTGGTTGCAGTACACATCTGCTGTAATTGATTGACTGGGTTTCATGAAGCTGTAGTGGACAATAACAACTCTGGGGCACCAAACAGACACCATTAGCTGTTTTTGATGAATATTCAGTTTTGGACTGTGTTTCAGGACTTCATCTTTATCCAAACATTGTGCTGAATGCTTGCAACTGTCACAAAGAATTCATTTTTCATCACACGTAACAATACAATGTAGAAATGGTTTGCTTTTGTGTCGTGACAGCAAAGAAAGGCAAGCTTGAAGACAATTTCTCTTCTGATGCTCATTTAATTCATGCAGAACTCATCTATCCAGCTTCTTTACCTTGCCCATTTGTTTCAAATGGCCCAAAATTGTTGTAATAGTAACTTCAAACCTTGCTGCCAATTCACGCACAGGTTAGGATGGATTCGCTTCCATTACAGCTTTCAGCTCATCATTATCCACCTTGGTCTCAGGTCACCCACATGGCTCATTTTCAAGATTAAAATTACCATAATGGAAGTTCTCAAACCATCAGTGTACTGTGCATTCATTAGCTACATCCTTCCCAAACACTTCGTTGATATTTCAAGCTGTCTGCACTGCATTGGTTCCACGATGGAACTCATATTCGAAAATAACATGAATTTTTGACTTATCCATGACCTCACAAAAATTGCTCTAAAAACAATGTGAAAGATAATCACAAGCCAAACCATGCATTTGAAAGACTGAGAATGTGCCTTCACAATAAAAATAAAACTAGAAGTGTCAAAGTGAAATATCAGAGATATCAACTGTCAAACTTAGTATTGAAGGGAATCAGACATTTCACACTTAATAACCTGACAACACATTTGTATATGTAGAAGCATGGAATAAAGTAAAAGAAACTTTAATCTCACTGTGGTAGAATAAACTGTTGGTCCCAATTCTTCACACCCCTCTAGTAGTTGTATGTATCACATCCTTATCTTGGTGGGTGGAGTGTACTTTGGGCTTGGTCCGTCTGACTCTGAGCTTAGCAATTTGCTCAGACTCTTGGGATGTCAGGGATCATGACATGAACGGATGCTTGAAATGTGCTTGTGCCATTGGTCTTGCTCTCTTGCACTTTTGCTATCACCATGAAATATTAGTTACAGTTTCCAAATTAATGACAGATGCTTGCAACAAACCTGAATCCATTTGTGATATGGAGTCCAAACCAAGATTAGGCATCCTCACTCAGAACTCAGACTCATAACAACTCAGACTTGTAGGAGAGAAATAAATGCCTATCACTGTTTACCACTGAGGTGTTTGTGGTTGTTTGTTCTGTAGCAATAGCCAGCTGATATACCCACCACTTAGAGATAACCACTCCTATCAATCTGAGCTTCTGACCAAAAATGAGATTATTAAAAAAATTATATGCTTGTGTATACTCTCCCGTTTTTACTTAACATTTTTTCCATAATACCCTGTGTTGTTAAAAGTTCTTGATAAACACCCCTTTTGAACATTCACATATTTCAATATTGAGCGGTTGTATATTTCTCTTAGCCATTCCTATATTACTTTTACTACTACAAGGAAAGGTACAATAAATTTCACTCTCTCTCTCTTTTGTATAAATCTTGGGCTACATTTCCCATTATTTCCATGGAATGGATTCCTAGAAATTGATAACTTTACTAAGCTCCTTGAACCAGAGTTCAAGGTGGACCCACTGAATCCTGATTTCCATGTCATTAACATTCATGTTTCCACCCAAGCTATTTGGCTAAACCCACATTGTTTTGTTTCTTAAGGGATACAGGTAAATTTGATTTCACTTTAAAAAAAAAAACACTTGTGAATTCTTCCAGCGTGTTCCATCATACTGTCTTTGGATATTTATATTTTGTTCTGAAGAATGAAATCATTGCCATAAAAAACAAAATATACAAATCTCTGCCTCTCTTGTTTTCCTTTGGGTTTATACAGAAACATGAGAACAAAATACGAGCACGTGTTTGCTTGTTTGTTTCTATTGGCCTGGTTGATGAGAGGTCACATACCCAGGAAGATGGGATCCAGAGGAGCAGCTGGGTCTCATTTTCTTTAAACCCTTCAGTGTCTGGCATTGCACATAAGTTCATTCAATACATATTTATTGAGTAAATGAATGTAAGAAATATAGGGAACATTAAAGCAGCCTTTCAAGCCAGAAATGACTCCCCTTACAATGATTAATATGTATTTTTAAGGCTCCTTTAGTGACAGATAGGCTTTGCCTAAAATTAGATGTGTAGGACTTTCAAAGACCAGGCCAAATGGCCAATAGTATAGCTAAACTTTTCTGAGTGCTTCTTAGCAAATAAATGGATAGCTCTCTGTTCTTGATTTTACTTCCCCTTTCCCCAAGGAAAATCACATTTTTCAAGTCATCTGACAAAGACTGATCCGGTTTCACTTTGGCAAGTGCTAAAACGGTTACCTTGAGAACCCCAAGTACACAGACCAACTGTGCTCGGACAGCAAATACACTGAGCGCTATGGAAATGTCTCGCAGGAGCCCATCATTTTTCATCTCACAAACAACCGCTGATCTAACCTCGGCTGAGCCTGCTCTGAGGGGACCTCAGTCCCCAGCTCCCAGAGTCTCCTGCACAGGCCTAAGGGGACAGGAAACTCCGCGTCACTGATCCCTCGGGCTAAGCCTGAAGGTCTCCTTTCGAAGGCTGCTACTACCATCTGCCTCAGTTAATACAACAGGCACCATTCTCATCTACTTACACCTTCAAAGTCAGCTTTGCTAGTCAGTCACCTCAAAATTCCCCAGAATGAAACAGACAAGAAACAAGGGACAACAGACAAGGAAAAGCCCTGTAGGTTTGCTTAAAATAGAAGCCTACTGAGGACAGCTGGGGGACTACACTGGGAACCAGGTAGTGACTTCGGGGAAAAGGTCTTGGGGTGGTGCCCACGAACCAACACTGCCACTGCCACAGTTTGCGTAGGCTGAGCCCAAGTGACAGACACCAGCAATTTATCTCACCCAGAAACACTTCCCCCGACACACATTTGCTTCAGGATGCAGGACCTGCTCACAAAGCAAAGACGGGCCAAAGGCATTCCCTAATGACGAAGAATTGCTGCCAACGCCCACCCCATGTAGGGAGAGGGTATTCCTGTCACATCTTGCGCTGGTGTCACACAGCAGGTAGAGGCACAGTGACAACTCCAGCAGAATGGGGCACATAAAGAAAAAGGAAATGCAATGCTTTAGAGCACCCCCAGCAAACTCGATTACCTTGTCACCAGAGTAAAAGTTAATTTCAGCTCCTGAACAGAGAGCAACCCAGCGCTGCAGGAGAGTGAAAATGCAGGCGAGACAGTTATCAGATAGCGGCTATCTGGACAAGAGAGAGTCTCTCATTTGACAGCAGCTCGGTCGTTGGGAGATCCACTCAGGCTCTCCTACAAACCCTCCTCCATATTTGCTGAGAGAAGTTGCATTGCCCTTCCATCAGAAAGGAAACCGCCTGAGAGTCTTTAACCATCGCAGTCATGATGATGAAAGAGTGAAGAACTGCCTCTAAGTCAAGAAGTGCACCCGGAGATAAGGCTCACGTCCGAGGCCCTGCTGCAGCTTCTCACCGCGTGGGCACGGTGCTTCTCAGTAGGTTGGAATCAAACACCTGACTCACCACAGAGTAAGCAAATAAATACCTTTTTTTCTATGGCATAGGCTCTATTAATACCCTTTGTACCACCTCCTAATAATTTCATTACATCAGGGGAAAGCAGGTAGGAAAAGCAAGAAGCAATGATTTATAAATATATGGCAAATTTTTAAGTAATGAAAAAGGGGCAACAAAGCCCCTTATAACTCTATTATTATCAGGGATGGAACTAATAACTGTGCTATTAAACTTGCATTAGGCAGGTCATGTTGATTTGGGGTATAACATTGTAGTCTTGGGTAAGTAACTCAGTTGTGCAAATCCATGGCAAGGTGAGTCGTGTTAAAATAACATTTATAGTTTTGTTAATGTTTACATAAATATAAGACAATTGTTTTCTACAGCTCCAGATACTTTATGGATTAAAATGAGAACATATATTCTGCCAAGATTTCTTAGAAAATATATGAGTTTAGAAAACAGGGTATAGGGTATAATAAAATGTCTTAGGAAGTTTCAGAGTTAATTTAAAATGCCACAAATTAAGAAACAACAAAAAGGAGATGATGGCGTTATATCTAACTAAAGGCATTCTGCTTTTTGCTTCTGCTGGGGCTTCTTGGATTTCCAAGAGTGTTACATTTTGTATAAAATGTGCAAAACTTTGCTGAAATATCTCTCACTTGGTTTTATGTTCACTAAGTTAATTATTTACCCAAAGCAAGGTAAACCTGTTTCCATGTAGACAGAAGAAATGGATGGAATGGAACCACAAAAAGGGAAGGATAAAGAAAGGGGAGCAAGAGAGAAAGAAAAATCAGAATCTTTAAATATACTATGAGCCTAAAATTAATAAACGTATGAAAAGTGACTATGCTTTTATAGCCACATTGAATAGTGTATTTAATACTTGATTTAAGGAATTATCATACTGAACATTTCATTACCTGGCATAATTTCTATTTCATGTGAATATGTCCCCTTTCAGAATCACTGAAAAGGAAATGAGTCTCTGTAGCTACTTGTTAAAAGTTAGCATTTCAAAATATAATAAAATTTTGGAAATCTAACCACCTCATTTGCATGTATTACTTGAAATGCTGTGTGGGGGGACTTTTTGGCAAGATAGCAAAAGGATCAGGCTTGTTTAAGGCTCCCAAGCCTGCTGCGCTCCTGACCTAACTCGCCCCTTCAGTAGTCTCCGCACACAGCTTGCCCTGGGAGGGCTGTGTACTCATTTGCCTCATTCTACACAGGGCCCGGTGCCTTGAGCATCTGCCCTGCGCCTGGCACTGTGCTGGGTGCTGGGGCTGCATCAGGAGCACAGACACCACGGACGTGGTCCTCGCTGTCTGCTGTTGAGTGCTCGTCAGAACAAGACTATCGTCTGCAGACAGGTATGCCCAGGAACGGAGGCGCGTGGATGCGGGGTGACAAATCACAACATACACGATTGGCGGGAAGCCATTTAACCATTGGGGTGTTTCTAGCAAATTCATTTGCCAAATACTCAGGGTGGCAGCACCATTTCCATCTGGACTGACAGCTTGTTTTATGATTGTGGCCACAGTCTGAACCCATGAGTTATATTTGCAGAAATTTGATGAGAAGCCCAACAGTAATAAAAAGTGCAGGTATGATAAGTGGTCCTTATGACTCATTTATATTTTTAGGAGTATGCACAGTTTTTCATTGGTGGGTTATGCAGTCTACCTAGCTAACTACGTCCTTTGTAGAGTACACCTTGGTTTATTTATTTATTATTCTTCATCCCTCAAGAGAGAAGTTTTATTGCTGATCATGCTGTACAGGGTAAAAGAGGAAATACAACGCTGTTTCCACGTAAGAGTCTAATAGAGCATGAATCCTTTCAGTTGCTTTTCAATTTCTGCTACTGAGGTCGAGCCTGGAATTAGGTGTCACCACAGCTGACTCAAAAAGTTTCTAAAACCAGGGCTGCAAGCACAACTTTGATTGTAAAACCAAATTCCCCAGGCAGAGAATTAAGTCGCAAAGGAAGAAAACAGGGGGGAAATATTTATAAGTCTGAACTTCAATAGAATTTGACCAATTCTCAAGAACACAGGGGAAATCCATCGCCAATTGTCAAAACTTTACTCAACTAACTTTCTAGAAACACCCATAGTGAAAGAGATTGTGCTCATGTTTTCTCTCAAATTTTAAAGAATATCACACCTACCAAAAGCTGCATCCTCAGAGGGCTCTCGAGGAATTTTAGATTGACTTAATGAAACTGATTGAAACTGTATGTCATGATTTCTCTTAGCAGTTGAGCATGTGTTCCTGATGATTGTAGATAGGCAACCTATGGTTGCTTCATGTTGCTTAAATTAACAATTTAATGGTTTTTGCTTGGATTTTAATTGGTAACCATGAGAAGAATGAGTTGAGCATATTGTCATTTTGATAGGAATGTGTGCATGTGTGCTTGTGTGTGTGTGTGTGTATGTATACTTCCGAGCCAATGAAGTAGCTTTATTCTTGTACAATGAAATGTGGCCTAGTTGATATCTATATAATAGTGTATCTTTGAATTAAAGAGAAGGTCCAAAGAAATTTGAGTCTTTTGTTTTTTTTAGTAGGGACCAGAAATATTAACGGGCCATGGGCCAAGGCTAAAGGGAACAGAGCAGAGAGTGAGCAGAATTATAAAAAACATGGGATCAAATGCTGAAGCTCCAATAATACTCAGCCTTGTGTGAAATTTGTCTGGCTCACAAAAAAATTGTTATTCTTGGTAATATTTGGACTCCTATTTGAGTATTTTGTGATATGTGACAACGATATTCTTTCAAAAGTGTCTCTTTTTAAACAGAAAATATCACAATAAGATGTGAGAAAAGTATGTAGCTGTTTATGAAAAAAAACTTTATAATCAAAAAATTTTTGAATGATCATATTTGAAAAACAATTCTATTTTCAGCAGCTATAAAGACAAAACACATGACAAATTCCAAGGGAGAGTGCTTACTTATATAAAATATTCAATTATATCCCCACTGAGATATAGAACAGTTTCATTATTTACTTCAACATTTTAATTACAAAGCATAAATAGATGTTTATTATTTTTGCAAGTATGGTTATAACATACTTCTTACTTTGCCAGTCAGTAAAAGTCACTAGGAAATATTAATTTTGCATTTTTGACTTAGAATTCTTATTATCAAAAATTAGCACAAAGTTAGAGCATATTAAATATTATTTCGGGAAATGCTGATATTTCAAGACATCACCTTTATAACTTGAAGAGGAAGCTGTCTTTGTTGATGTTGTTGTTAAGGATTTTTTTATCTTTGCTTCTCAGGCTTAGCATATTATTTAATTTGTTAAAATTCTCACTTGCTGAAACTTTAAAAAAATATTAGACTACCTGCTTTTGTTGTCATCATCATTGTTATTGTTTTAAATATTCTTTTTATACGTCATGTGGAATTGTCAGAGAAAAAGAAACAGGATTATTTTTTATCCAAACTGGCATAATCCTGATTAGCACTTCTTAAGTTTATCTGAAAAGGGAATTGAATGATTTACATGCTATTCTTTTCCTGCTATTGTGGCATTTTATCAATTTCATTAGTAGATTAAGCAGCGGTAGTAGTAAGTGAAGTAGTAAGTTAAGAAATAATAATGACATTAAGGGTTAGTGCTATTTCCTGAAGGTATCCATTTAGCTAAGATCTCTCCCTGTGGTTCTACTGGAATTATATTTGAAATATATCAAACCATTTAAATAAATCTTTGAACTGAAAATTATAATTCGTTGTAATTAGTGCCACAGAGTTGACAGAGCATAGGTTTTGCTGTCGGAAGATCTGAGATCGGGTCCAAGTTCCAGTACTTACCAGCTGTTTGATTTTTGGCAAATCATTTAACCTTTCAGACTCCTTTGGTTTGTGAATAGGAATAATGTCCATGGAAGGAATTTCCATCATGGATAATAACTGCATGTGCCTGGCACCAAATCGCTGGGGGAGCGCCTGGAGAGGCAGCAGGAGGAACCGCTTTGTTAAACTGAGGGCTCCACACCACAGGTGGAAGCTGTGCGTGCTATTTGTCCTTTAAAGTTACGTTCATACGAAATATGCCTTTCAAAATTTGCAGAGGATAAACTCGAGATTTCTCATCTACAATTCCCAGCAAGAGATCCCCAATTCTCTTCTTTGACATGTAGAACAAGAGGCTGAGACTTTTCTGCTTGCTCACACTGAGTTACCACAACGTTCCCTACTCGCGATTCATTTTCATTGCCCAGTTGTTTCAAGTAGGTAGAAATATTGTCTTTATTTTCTCCAGGTCTATGTTCTTCAATTCTTTTATAACCTGTTCCCATTTGGGTTCGTTAAAAAAAAGAAAAAAAAAAAATCAGCCTCTCCAAAGCTCAAAGTAGAACAAGTTTATTCTGTGTTCATGATACAAAGTTTCTCTTTCCTACATTACAAATTGTTTTAGATTCAAGTTTCTCGCCATGTTGGTTCATATTTAAATACTCATTAATGAAATGGTACTGTTGCTTATTTCTTTTATTAACTGTGCCTGGAAATTTCACTGCACGGAGATCAGCTCTGGTCTCCGGCTGGCTAACAGCCCTCCCCTACTGCTTTCCTCTCTTCCAGCTTCCCACACACTGTGTGCTCCACCCGGAATGCCTTTCCCACTTTGTGTGTGTCCAGAACTCTACTTCATCCTTAAGACGTCCAATCAAGAGTCTCTTTGCTTCTACTAGGCCCCATACATACCTTTATTGGGGCAGATTTTTGACTGATTTATAATTATTGATTTTACATTTCATTCTGCCTCTCAGATTATGGATGTACATTTGAAGGGAAAGGCTAAGATTTGGTCATGTTTGTATTTCCAGCACATAACAGATTTGTCATCAGTGTTTGTTAAATAGCCAAATGACCACATCTTACGTTAGAAAGTAGCTGTCCATTTTTTTTAAAAAAATGGCAACAGGATGATTTAGATGTTCATTTCCCTTGTTTTCTGTAGGCTATGATCATCATGGTGCCTGCATTACTGATTCTTTTGGGGGCTGCAATGATATTGCAAGCAGAATTCCTCCCTGATGAAAAGCGTAAGAGCCTTCTATTCTATTCAATAATGTTTTCCTTAACAGACATTATAAAAAGGATAGCATTATTTTCTCAAATAAACCTTCAATTAGGAATATATGTGGATTTTTATAAAAGAGGGTATTTATCTCTTTTAGAAGACAAACTCTTTAAACATACTATATTTTAAGAAAGCAATGTTGACTGAAATTTTTATGCTATAGTGGGAAATCAAATCCAGGTGTGGGTATATGGACACTATGGACTAACGCTGGTGCTGGTGGCCATGTTTGCAATGTCTTCCCTTGCAAGGGAATAGTTAGAAAGCCTCACAAGCAAACATTGAGAAACTTCCACTGTGTTTTGTTCTGATACATGTTGCATCCATGGGCTTGGTGTGATGACAGAGTTTAAGAAAGGAAAACTGTGACATGGTCCAAGTCTGGCATTGTCTAACAGAACTTTCTGTGCTAATGACAGTGTTCTATCTCTCTACTGTCCAATGTAATAGCTACTAGCCAAATGTGACTATTGAGCACTTGAGGTGTGGATAGTGCAACTAAAGTAATGAACATTTGATTTTATTTAAAGTAATTTAAATTTAAATTTGAACAACCACAAGTGGCCAGTGACTCCCATAATGAACAATGAAATACAGACAGAGCCCTAGAAAACCTTACGTGGCTAGTGTGGATACAGAGTTGTGGAAGGTTGTGTAATGGAAAAATCCTGACAACACAGTAAGTAAAAAAAAGAAGGTTTTGTAATTACATTCACAATGTTGTCCTAATTTTAGTAAAAAAAAAAAAAAAAATGAAAGAGTTTTATAAATATATGCCCTCCCAAAATATAGTGAATATATCATATGTTAATGCCATTCTTGGTAGTAGGGTTGTGGGATATTTTTATTTTCTTCTTTTTGCTCATCTGTGCTTTTCAAAATGTATACAATGAACAGGTCTTGATTTTATAATTAAACAAAAGCTTTTCTTTTGAAAGCAAAGTTAGAGAGTGAGTCATAAAGGGAAGACAAAAGCTTTTCTATAAATGCCTATTTAAGAAATTTTGCTCACAAATATTTTTGACTGTGACTCATACTGAGAGGCAAATACACTTTACACCATGAATTAGCACACATACACATAGGTAAACAACTTGATTTAATAGAGACAAAAGATTCATGAACCAGCTCTCATTCTTCTTATGTTTGATGCTCCCTGGTATTTTCTATTCTATTTTTCTTCCATATCATTAAAAAAATTTGCTATTCACAAACTAATAAATCGTCACAGATCATTAATGGATAATAACTTTCAGTTTGAAAACTATGGTTATATCAAATAATGATATAGTAAAATGTTCATATTTCAATAAAAAAATCATGTAGATGTTATAGGTGAATACTTGGGCAAGGTAAAAAGGGTAATGATTTAAAAACAATTTTAAAGACATTTCTTCCAAAATTGTTTCAGTATGGTACATGCTAAGAGCCATAATAAAACAGTATGCTACATAATAGAATATTTTTTAAAAATTAAAAGTGGTGTGTATGTGCATTTGAACATTGCCTCACTTCTCTATTCTTTCAATCAACAGTTTTACTTCTTCCACCTGTCAATTTCACCATTAAAGTTACTGGTTTGGCTCAAGTTCTTTTACACTGGGAACCAAATCCTGATCAAAAGCCAAGAAATGTTAATCTAGAATATCGTGTGAAAATAAATGCCCCACAAGAAGATGATGTAAGTGTTTATTCCAATGGCAATCCTTATTTCGAGTAAATATGGATTTTGAATGCATTTGCTTTATAAAATGAAATTTTAAGTAAAAAAAAAAAAGAAGAAGAAAGGAAACTACTAAAGGGCTTGATGTTATGTTGTCAGTACAGTCGTGTCTCTGCAGCAATGGCTGCAAACCAGTGCCGTGCATACTGTTCAGCTCTAAACAGCAGCACGGACTATTTTCACTCTGGAACAATTCTTTCCCTTAAGAAAGAATGTTTAGTAACTTCTTAGGCACAATGAATTAGATATGGGTGTTCTGTTTCCTCTAAAATGGCCAAAAAAACAGGAGATAGTAGCCTGGTGAAGTGGGAAGGGGCAGGCAGAGTGTAGAGTCAGAGAAACCGAGCTAGCATCTGCTGAATATCAGGTGTGCAATAAAGTCAAACAAAGGCAGAAGTGATTCATAAGAACTATTTTTCAATCAATATGGAATTCTAGGGAATTTTCTGTCAAGCATTTACCTCTACGGAGGTGGCTGGAACTAGAGATCAAGTTAAAAGGGAACTTAAGCTTTACTTGTAATATTGTGTTTGTTTTTATAAGAGGAATGTGTTCATGTATCATTGAGAAATCATATTATTATCTCAATGGTTTTGTTTTCAATTTTCTTCTAGCAAAACTATTTCATTGCATTTTCTTTATGTGTCATTTGCGAAGTGGAAGAAAATGCATATTTGATTAAAATAGTTCTCTTAAGGCTATTTCTCTATTGTGTATCATGACTTGTGGGTTTTATTTTTAGTATGAAACCAGAAACACCAAAAGCAAATGTGTCAGCATCCTTCACAGAGGCTTCTCAGCAAGTGTGCAGACCATCCTGTGGCGCGGCCCCTCGCTCCTCGCCAGCAGCTGGGTTTCTGCTGAACTCAAAGCCCCACCAGGTAAAGCAGGCCTCAAACATCCTGTTTTATGTTTCAGACTTTGAAGATATGGGAAAGTAGAAAAACTAGCAATAACTTGCTTTTCTTTAGTCAGTCACCAGTTCCCACCAAGTACTCTGCCACATCATCAACATCCTCCCCAAGGCTGCTATCACTCCTTGTCATCGTAACCCATACGATTCCATCTGGTATATTCTTCCAGACTCCCACTGTCTCTGTGTTGGCCTCCAGTGGAAAGCTGGTGTTTCTGATACTTAGAACCAGTGATACTTCTGATGAAACACTTGCAAACACACACACATACACACACATACACACACACACACACACACATACACACAAGGGGAAAGAAAGAAAACACGAGAAGCCACCAGATCCTGGGGCATGAGAGTGATCCCGATAACAATTGTAATTTTCAAATTATTCTCTTGTCACATCACTGGATGAAAAGATCATGCCTCCTGAATTGCACTGGGGACTTAAAACAGTATTGTAAAGATCTTCCCATTTACTCGTTATAACTTGTTGTGTCCCAGCCCATTTACGTGGGCTTGATCTCAAGTACAGAGACTAATCCAAGGCAGACACAAGATCACAAATATGGGTCATTGTACGTGCCTTACATTAAACCACTATTCCACCTATCTATAGCGGGTAACGATTTTACCTATGATGCACTTTTCAGTTTACATTTCTGTAATTCCATTATTTTCTGAGTATTCCAGTACAGATTGATACTAATAAAGATTTAATTATTTCTGCCTTGAAGCAAATGGAATTCACACCAAATAACTCCTCGGATGGGAACTGTAAGACAAGCAGACTTCAGAAAGTCTAAACTGGACTTGGCCACGGACTATCTGGTCATGTAGTACATGCACATGTACATATATAATATTTATATCTATCTATCTATATATATCAAATCAAACTGACTTTAGTCAGTCTTCTTTCTGTCTTTAAATTCTCTACAGATAATAGGGGGCTCTCTCCCATCACCTTTTCCCTCTACCCCCTGAAAGACACTGGCTGACAGTGACACGCATGATCTGCAGCTGACTTAAACTGAGCTAAAAAGCCCCTTCTATCTTTCCAGGCTCCCACTTTGGCTGACTCCCTGACCCCCAGCTCAAAGTGCTTTTTGCCTTCTCCTTCCAACCACAAACAAGCCCAGTGTTTCCCACGCTGTGTTCTGAAGAGCAACAGTTAACACCGTAACAAGAGGATTGGAATGAAAATGGGGCTTTCCAGTCACGTAATTTTGGCAAATCCTGGGTGAAACAAACATAAAGAGGTTGCATTAAAATCTCAACATCTCCTTAAAGTCCTAGCATATTAAAGAGGACTCTAACATGCTAATGTGCATCCAGTCTCTAAAGTAGTGATATTATTTTGCAATGTTGCAAAATAATTCTCATTTCCTTCGGGGCAGCAATCTATGTCATTCATGAAGCATCTGGACACAATGGAATGAATCATACAATTCTAGGATTGACAGGGGCCCCGGAGACCTTCCTCGATCAGCCCTCTCTTTAATGGTTGGAAATACAAAGGCCCAGAAGTAGTAGGGGCAAAGGTCTCACAGCTAGTTACTGGTGGCGTTTTGCAGGACACCAACCTCTGAATGACAATATACTGCTCTTGAATTTTCACACATGTATCTCACAAACACAACCCCAGCACCTCTAACCAAAGTAGCTGGAAAGTTCTTTGATGTCAGAAATTGGGGTTTTGTAATGCTAGTTTCACCCTCCAGTAAGTTGGCCTTCTGAAAATAGGAGGTTTCTATGAATATGTGATGGTGATTACTTTTTGGTAGTGTATAAGATGGTCACAATTGCTATGGTCCCCAAAGAAGTACAAAATTCTGAAGGTGTCATTGACAATGTTTTGTTCCTTTTATTTTTGACCACCTAGGGTCTCCTGGAACCTCAGTTGTGAATTTGACTTGCACCACAAACACTGTAGCAGATAATTACACACACTTAAGGCCCTACCAAGTTTCTCTACACTGCACCTGGCTTGTTGGCAAGGACGCCGCTGAGGACACGCAGTATTTTCTCTATTACAGGTTAGTACCATACCTATTTTTACTTATGCAAATGGGTTGTTTCCTCCAGCCTTATAAAACTCATGAGTGTTCCAACTTAGGTACGGCTCTTGGACCGAAGAATGCCAAGAATATAGCAAAGACACACTGAAGAGAAATATTGCGTGCTGGTTTCCAAGGACTTTTATCCAGGGCAAAGGGCGCGATTGGCTTGCAGTGCATGTTAACGGCTCCAGTAAGCACACTGCGATCAAGCCCTTTGATCAGCTGTTCGCTCTTCATGCCATTGGTAAGATAGATTTGACCCAAAGCCACTCTGACTGGGTGGCAGAATCTCGGTGTTGGAAGGGATTATAAAGATCCTTGGCTGGGCACGGAGGCTCTCGCCTGTAATCCTAGCACTCTGGGAGGCTGAGGTGGGAAGATCACTTCAGGTCAGGAATTTGAGACCAGTTTGAGCAAGAGCGAGACCCCATTTCTACTAAAAATAGAAAAACTTAGCCAGGCAACTAAAAATAGAAACAAACAAAAAATTAGCTGGGCATGGTGGTGCATGCCTGTAGTCCCAGCTACTCAGGAGGCTGGGGCAGGAGGATCGCTTAAGCCCAGGAGTTTGAGGTTGCTGTGAGCTAGGCTGACGCCACGACACTCTAACCTGGGCAACAGAGTGAGACTCTGTCTCAAAAAAAAAAAAAAAAAAAAAAAAAAAAAAAATCACTTGATTTGACTACTTTTCTGATGCTGCATATCCATCCAGCCCATGTCTGAAAACCGCTGGGGCAAGGCTCGCAGTGCGACTAATGTTTGGAGCTGGAGCACTCTGTTATGAGGGTCTGTCCTGAGCACTGTAGGGTGTTCAGCAGCATCCGTGGCCTCTACCTACTAGATGTCAGTAGTATCCTCCCTGCCCCTCCCCCAGTTGTGACAAAACATTGTCTTAGACATTGCCAAACATCCCTTAGGGAGAAAAATTTCCCTCAATTGAGAATCACTGCACCAGGAAAAGTGAACTCTTAAGGGAGGCTGTTTATTCTTTTATCAGTTCTGACGGGTTTCGTGAAATGTCTGCCCCTGCATCCTGTGATGGACTGGTCTCTCCAAACGATTCCAGCCCTTTCCCCACTGGCTGGCACTCACCTGTTCAAAGGCAGCCACATTCCCCGCCCTGGGGTCTTTCTTCCCCAGGTGCATTCCTCATGCGAGCCTCCTAGGACCCGCCACCATCCCGGCCCCTCTCCTCTGGACACTCTCGAGTTGGAATGTCCCTCTCAGTGCGCGACTCTCAGCTCCAAACATATTGCTCAAGGTCTCACCTTCCCATGCAGAAGATGCTCTTCCTCCTCCTAAAAAAGTCTGTTATTTAAAGCCATCAGGAACCTCTCACGTAGCTGTCTTGGCATCAACGTGGTTACTGGCGGGGGCTGGGGAGCTGGCTGTCCGGGTGTGGGTCCCGCCTGCCCCACTGACCAGCTCAGGGACCTCGGGCTTGCTGGCCACTCCTCTGCACCTAATCTTCTTATCTGAAAAACAGAGAGAAATTAATACTTCCTGTGAGGTTTCGTGAGATTTGTGTTACTATTACTATAAAGTGCTTAGAGAGCTCCAGTTGCGCAGTTAGCCCACGGTACTTACAGAAAGTGCTCAGAACAGTGCCTGGCATAAGTGTGGAATAAATATCCTAAAATACTATTTAAAGGGCATGATTTGGCTGTCACATTGCTATCAAGAGTAATATAACTTTAAAGAATTATGCCCTTACTAAAGAGATTATGCAATTCCCTTCAATAGTATATTTCTTTGTTGACCTAAAAATGTCACTTTCATGGAAACAGGCAACAAAAGATGCCGAGGAAGACTTGAGAAGCAATGATATTAACATGAACATGGATGTAGTCTGGTACAGACTACAGGATTCATTTTCTTTTATGATTTCTAGTTTATTGAGGACAATTCTTGGGATTACTAAAAGAAAGAAGGACTTTCTCGGTTAAGAATTTCCTACTTAGGGAATGGCAGACTCTGAAGCCAGCGGACCCCATTCTTAGCTTGTTCCTACAATCCATTAATTGTGCGCTCTAAATCACTCAACCCAAGATAAGGACACTCACTTAGCAATAATTTCCACTCACCTCACGTGGCGGTAAGACAATCAAGTGAGATCTTGGGGGGCAGGGAGAGAACTTTAGAGTCCTAAGACAAACATTGCCCAATCCATTCTTTTTACCCAAAAGAAAACTGAAGCTTCCTGCTTTATCACCAAAACAAAACAGGACACACTAATCAAAATGAGACAAAAACTGAAGCCCAGAAAGGGGAAGTGATTTGCCCAGGGCCACACACCTGCTGGCAGGTAGCGGCCGGGCTTGGTGGGAGCTCCAGGGCAAAGTGTTCTCCATGGCCAGGTTTATTCCATGCTTGGTTCAACTTGGGAAGTTAGAAGGGATGGTGGATAAGTCTTGTAGTGAGCTCACAGGGGAGGGATTCAGCCGTTCAACTCCATTTGGAGCAGTAATTCTTGTAGGTTTCAGGAGGGGTCTCTTCCTCAGCACTACAATGCACTGGTCTTGTGGGAGGCCACCAGCTTCCTGTGGCTTGGAGATCAGTTGATTAAGACCCTGATGGTAAATACTTGAGAAAAGCATATCTTAGAAATGCCTTGAGAAGTGTGTGTGGATTGCAGTTATCAGCCCGGATCACTGATTCTAAAGAAATATCACTGATCTCTCATTCTCTAACCTAGATCAAGTAAACCCTCCGCTGAACGTCACAGCAGAGATTGAAGGAACGCGTCTCTCCATCCAATGGGAGAAACCAGTTTCTGCCTTTCCAACCCACTGCTTTGATTACGAAGTGAAAATATACAACATAAGGAAGGGTTATTTTCAGGTAATTCTTCAGATCATTCTGTTATTTGATGATAGACATTCATTTGAGAAGCATTTAAAAATTATTTTCAGTGACTGTAACCAAGTTCCAGCTTGGTACTAATGAGGTTAAAGTTATCTTACATCTACCCAGGCATGATGGAAATAAGCCAATCTTACTGGTCTTTTGTTTTGGGAGGACATACTTTTGGCTGAAATTAATACAAAGGATCAGGTAAAAACTCATTGGTACAAGTGTAGGTTAAAATTTAAAGTGGTGCAGCTGCTATGAAAAGCAGTATGACAAGTTCCTAAAAAATTACAAATAGAATTGCCATTCCACTTCTGGAGAGATATATGCACATATAAAAGATTGAAAGCAGGGACTTGAAGAGATGTTTGCATACCCATGTTCATAGCAGCACTATTCACAACAGCCCAAAGCTGGAAGCAACCCAAGTGCTCATGGATGGGTGAGTGGATAAACAAAAGGTAGCATATACATACACTAGAATATCATTCAGCCTTTAAAAGCAAGGAATTTCTGACTCATGCTACAACTTGGAGGAAACTTGAGGACATTAAGTGAAATGAGCCAGTCACAAAAAGACAAATACTGTCTGATTCCACTTTTTTGAGGGCAGGTAGTCAAATGCATAGAAACAGACAGTAGAATGGTTGTTGCCTGGGACTGGCAGGGAGGGAAGAATGAGGAGCTATTGTTTAACGGGTACAGAATTTCAGTTTTGCAAGATGAAAACAGTGTTGGACACTGGTTGCATGACAATGTGAACATGCTTAACACTCCTGAACCGTACACTTAAAAGTGGTTAAAATGGTAAAATTTTGTTTTTTGTATTTTACCACAATTAAAAAAACAAAACAAAACAAAAAAAAACTGGCCAGGCGCGGTGGCTCACGCCTGTAATCCTAGCACTCTGGGAGGCCGAGGCGGGCAGATTGTTTGAGCTCAGGAATTCGAGACCAGCCTGAGCAAGAGCGAGACCCCGTCTTTACTAAAAGTAGAAAGAAATTATCTGGCCAACTAAAATACATACATAGAAAAAAAAAATTAGCCGGGCATGGTGGCGCATGCCTGTAGTCCCAGCTACTCGGGAGGCTGAGGCAGTAGGAGCGCTTAAGCCCAGGAGTTTGAGGTTGCTGTGAGCTAGGCTGACGCCACGGCACTCTAGCCGGGGCAACAGAGTGAGACTCTGTCTCAAAACAAAACAAAATAAACAAACAAAAAACTTACTAGCACTAAGTTTTTGCTAAACATATTAGCAAAAGTTTCAATGGAAAAGGAACTGAGAAGAGAGTCAACATTTGTTGAGCATTTATTATATGTCAAGCTTTATTATGTTATTTAATGCCATGCTCACAATAAGTCTATTATGTAATTATCATTCTCATTCTACGGGAAAGTGAGGCAAAAGAGATGAAGTAACTCGCCCAAAGTCATAGGGAAAAAAGAGGGAAGTTGGGATTCAAACTTATGTTTCACTGATAGGTGAAGAAAAACTTGCCTGGTGAGAGGAAAGGAGAAGGATTTTCCTAGCCAGAGCCTCCCAAAATACCTAGAGTGAAGGACTGTTTTTTTAAAATTTCTAATCCACCATAGATTGGTGCTTTTGTCAAATAGAATAAAAATGATTTGCTAGAGAAATCAAATATAACCAAAGACACGTAAAATACAAGCCCACTGATCATGAACCTGGATGTCGTGGCAATGCCAAATTACTATCAAAGCTTCTAAATTATAGTCTCAATTTCTGTATTTACCTTGTAGTTCAGTAATGAACAGTTCTAGACCTGCCCCAGTCTGGGAAAAGGAGTAACTCAAAGGCTTGAAAGAGCATGGTTCCCTCAGCCAAGTGGCAAGTAATTCAGGCCAACATTGGAATCATAACTCCACACCCTACCCTGAGACTTCTCCCAGAGTGTCTCTGTAACATTTTGTTAAGAAATAAAGAAATGGCTTCTCTTTTTAAAACCATGGGCATAGGCAATGGAAGCCACTGAAGAGTTTTACATGAAAGAGAATTATGCCCACATCTGCAGAGTCAAAGAATAATTTTAGTAGCAGTGTAAAAGCTGGATGGGGAGGGAAGGTGCCATGTGGACACAGGGATATCAGTTAGTGGCTACTGCACAAGTCCAAGCAAAAGATAACAAGAGCTAACATAGGCAATGATCATGGGGCAAGGGTAAGGAACAGAGAAACATCCAGGGGGTATGTAAGAGGCAGTTGTCACAGACACATCTCTCGCACAAGGGACTAGCTGGATGGTGATGACACTGCCCAATAGAAGGAAAAAGGAGAAGGGCTTATGTGTGAGAAAATAGCTTCATTTCAACACTAGACAATCTCATGTTAGTCTAGGTTGCCTGCAGCAAACTAGCACTTAGTGACCACCGTGCTGGTGATGAGACTGACCCATCCCAAACTGACATTTTTACAGGTCAAAAAATGGGTTGAATGTTGATAATCCTCATATGACGCAACCTAATATCTTCTTAAGCTTGGGCTTTACAAAGGTAATTCCATTTAACTCAATAGTCCATAACGTAGATATTGTTAGCCCTAGTTTACAGATGAGTAAAGTGAGGTGTGAAGAGGGCAAAGAACTTGCCCTGCAGTTAGTTGGAGGTAGAGCTAGGACTCAAAGCCTGCCCATGCTAGACTCAAGGTTGCTACTGTTTCTGCTTCCCGACGTGTCCCCTCACTGCCCCCACCCGCCACCAAGACCCTGGCTCCGGTTGTTTGAGACGTTCCTGTATATATCAAGGATCTGCAAACTTTTTTGTAAAAGGCCAGATAGTGAATATTTTAGGCTTTGCAGGCCACACGGGTTCTGTCACAATCACTCAGCTCTGCCATTGCAGAATAAAGCAGCCAAAGACAATACATACACAAATGGGTGTGGCCGTGCGGCAGTGAAACTTCACTTGTGTACCCTGAAATGTCAATTTCATGTAATATTCGTGTATCATGAGATATTATTCTTTGTTTGATTCTTTTCAACCATTTAAAAGTATATAAGCCATTCTTAGCTTGCAGACCACACAAAAACACCCAGCAAGCCATAGTTTGCTGATTTCTGCTGAATACGATGGAAATCATGGGGTATTGTTTAGTAACAAGACTACAAGGATATGGAGGGACAAGGAGAGAGATTACGCATTCCAGTACAGGCTACTCCAGTCTTTCAATCTGGAAACGTCAGTTGGGGCTGGATTGAATCATCTAGATCTTCAACTGACTATTTTATATATTTTGATTACAAGGTAGCTTCTCCGCCAAAAGGTGACTGACAACACATCCACACTGAAGCAGTCTAGAATAAACTAATCAATGTGTGCCCTGTTGATTTTAAGTTGCTTGCTGAACAGTGAGTCGCATTACCTACATAGGCTCTCTCATTCTGATAACTGGCAGAACTTAAACTGTGTGTCTAGAGAGTCTTATAATGCCATTCTTTTCCCATTTAGACAGAAAAAATGACGACCAATGCATTCGTCTCAATCATTGACGATGTTTCTAAGTATTACATTCAAGTGAGAGCAGCGGTGAGCTCCATGTGCAGAACGTCGGGGCTCTGGAGCCAGTGGAGCCGCCCTCTTTACGTGGGTGAGTAGCTCGTGGTGGTGTCACAGCAGTGGCCTTACTCGTGGCCAAAGCACATCGTCCCAGAAAGTGTCTACTTGCACTCGTGGGTCTTGAAATGGTCTCACATCTCTGCCATGTCTCATCTTCTGTTGGCTTCCTGCCTTCTCATTCAGAGGTGGATTTGCCAAGAAGCCGATGAAGTTGAAGCATCCCAGCTTCTCATTAGCATGATCCCTTCTTGGCTTGGTACCTATTTTTCCCCCCAAATTTTTTGTTTCTACTTGTACCCAAATTTTTTAATTAAACTCATTATTTTGAGATAATTGTAGAATCCCATGCTATTGTAAGAAATAATAAAGAGAGACACTGTGTCCATTTCACCCAGTTTCCCCCAAGGGTAACATCTTGTAAAAAAACAGTCCAATATTGCAACCAGAATACTGGTATTGACAATCCACTGATCTTATTCAGTTTTCATCAATTTTATATGCACTCATTTGCATGTGTGTGTTTAGTTCTGTGCAATTATAGCATATGTTTAAGTTCATGTGCCCATCACCAGTCAAGATCCATCAGCACAAGGATGCTGGTGTTGCCCTTTTGTAAACACACTTACCTTTCTTTGCCTCTCCTCCATCCCTGCCCCCTGGCAACTACTAATCTGTTCTCCCTCTCTATAATTTTCCCATGCCTCATTTTGAATGCCTACTTGTTTCTTTTTTAAAAGAAGTTTCCAAAATTGAAAAAATTGAATCATCTTCAGAGCCCAGGAAATCTGGATCTATCCCTGAATCTTCAGCCAGACAGACACAGAGGATCAAAATGTTTGGGCGTTACCAGGCTTCTGTGTTGGGTCCATGGATGTTTTCATTTATGACTAGTTTGTTTGGCAAGTAAAATGAGCATCTTATTTGCTAGTGGGGTCCATGGAAGGTAATGAGGGGCACATTCCTAGTCTCACCCTGCGTCAGGTGGCAATCTCATTCCCAGGAGATGTGACCTTGCACCTTGAAGATAGAAAATTCACACTCTGTGTTGGCTGTTACTTGGGTTTCTTGGGCAAGCAAACATAGGCATTTAATGAGAGAAAGGGATGGTTATGAAACAGTGTGTCTCATGCATATGCCACAACCGTGCAGCCTGGGGGTACAGACGCACATGGTTAAGTGTTGTATGAGGTCTACAAGAGCATGGGATAGTGGGAAGAACATTAGAGTCTTCCATAGAAAGCTCAGGTTTAATGCCCAGCCTTGGCAGGTATTGACTATGTATCCTCAGACAAATCATCTATCTCTTTGCTTGGGTTCTCAGGATAAAGGAGATAACACTCACCTTGCCTGCCCCACGGCCATCCTTACCTAAAAACAAGAATAATAGCAGATCACAGATACTGGTGTGTTTTTGCCAAGCACTATACTAAATGCTTCCTGTGCATTATGTTAGTTGATCTTGTCAACAAACCTATTTTGCAGATGAGGAAATAGGTTTGGAAAGTTTAGGTACTTTGCTTAATTCTGCATGGCCAGCAAGTGGCAGAGACCGGACTCAAACCCAGGTTGACCGACTCCAGGACCCAATCTCTTGGCACCTGGGCACCGTGTGACAGGATTCTGCAAGCTGCAAAGTGTTGTATAAATTAAAGACTTATTTCAGAGATCCTGGTGGCCAACTTTATAATTATGGCTGGCCAAGCATGTGAACGTCATCTCTCATGAATCCTATGAGGGACTGATGACCTTTTTAAGAGTATACTTCAGGAGGGATTTCTCTCACGCACATACTAAGATGTTCTACTATTTAATTCATTCACTTAGGCTATGGGGTGGGTCTTTAGGACACTCTTGGGCAATAATGTGTTAGCCCACGGGGATGTGAGTCCAAGCAGACACACAGCAGGTAGATTCCCATGGAAGACTGGGAAAGATCAGGAAAAGGCCTGAGAAATGGACAACAGTTCCGAGTCTGCAAGGGGCTGGGTCATGCTAAGTTGCTGGGCTCCCAAAGGAGAATGGCGCCCTAGAGTAGTGTGGCACACAATCAGCACAGCCTTATGGGTGGCCCTGGAGTCCCTCAGAGGGACGCAGAGGAGCAGCACCAGGCTTCCTGGGGAGAGGGAACTGAAAGGAGGGTAAAAGGAACTGAGACAGGGCCACAGTCACCTCCTCCATAAGCTCATTGAGGCCAATCTTCCCTCCCTCCCCTCCTCGCCAGGTTGGTGCCCCGACCTGATTAAATTGACCCAGCACCCACGGGACCCCCCAACCTCGCTTCATTTGAACAAAGAAAATTCACTCTGTTCCCCAAGAGGGAAATAAATAGTAGAAACATTAATCAGTCTCGGGGAATTTCTAACAAGGTTATTATTCTTATCAAATGCCCATGGTGGAAGCTTAATTTTTGTTGCTTGAATTTGGTGGATTTCTTTTTTAAAGTACTGTATGTTATTCCCCAAGGGCTTGAAACTCACCAGCCCCAAACTATTGATATTTCTAAGTGTCTTCCCAACACTACCAAATATTCAATTTTAGAGATTTTTTTTTTTTTCTTTTTTAGTGCTGTCCACTAAAACCCCTCAAACCAACATGGTGGGGACCAAGGTCAGAATCCCAAGTAAGAAGCCAGTAATGCCTCCGGGGTCTTTGAGTTTTGAAGTTACAGTGTTGACTGTCAAGAGTTTGGAACTTGTAGTGTGAGAAAGAAGCATTAGCTAAATCAGGAGATCTAGGTTTTAGCCATGGCTCTGCCAAGCTCTAGCTCTCTGACCTAAGTTAGAGATGGCAAAAGATAGTATTTTGTGAGCCAAGGAATCAGAGACTGCTCACAGTACAGTGTCAGGAACCTCAGTTTAAATTGTCAGAAGGAGCGGTGATCTCCTGCCACCACTGCAGGGGACAGAGTGAAGACCAGTGTGCCTGGGTTTTGCCACCCTGACCTAGTCAGTCACACTAACCTCTCTGGGCCTCAGTTTCCTCACCTGTGAAGTGTGAGTGCTACATCCAAGGCTGCTCCCACCTCTGCCACTCATGGCCTCCCACGCCTAGCAGCCCACCACAAAAGTGCTGAGAGTGAAATTGTGATCCGTAATGAGCACTTAGTTCAAGCTTGTTTTTAACTTATTATTCACTTTCCACTTTAGAGCTCTCGTTCCGTTATTATTTCCTAAATAACAGCTTCCCGGTTTGGATCTGGGCTTATTATAGTTTCCCCCCAGGTGTACCTCGCTGCCATTATCTGTGGCAAATCCCATTTCATTTACTGCCACCCTTTCATGCAGATGAGCTGATTAATATCACTCCTCACCTTATAAATCCATCCTTTCTGGAATTTACTCCCCTGCTCAGTTTAGGATCATTAGTGAATTTAATCAATGCAGACTTTCCATTTTCATCAAGATGATTAATAAACATAATAGGAAGTCCAAGCCCCTCTGGGACATTTTGCATGGCTCTTCTTTACCCCTCGAGGATGCAGCAATAATTATGCTCAGCTAGGAGTCTATCAGGCCTCTTTGCCATCACACTCACTTCCTTTCAACACCCTTCCTCCTCTCCTGCCTTGTCTTACAAATGACACACTGGAGCCCTCCACCCTCCCCCCATCTTACTCCAAGGCCCAACTCAGCTACCCCCCCTTTCTTAGATATTAAGTCCACCCTGTTTATTTTTAGGTAAGGAATGGAGGCTCAGAGATATTAAGTGACCCAGTGGTTGTCAAACAGCCAAGAAGTGGCTATTACTGCACATTTTCTCAAATAAGTGACATATGAGCCAATTAGTAAATTAGAATAGATTCAATTACTAATTAACCCATTTTATCCCAAGGTTATAATAGTATAAAGAATGAGACACAGGGTATGTTTGGAGTACTGAGATGAGGGAGCTGGGGAGGCAGAATTGCTGTCCCAAGGTCCCTGGCCACCTGAGAGGCACAGGGGATGGCAGGGGGAGGTCTGAGAGCAAGTGCTTTTTGCCTGTCCTGAACTGTGCTGGAGACCGGCTCCCCTCCTGTCCTAGGATTTCCAGAGCATGGAATTTATTTATTTCCCTTTAGAGAGAGAGTCTTGCTGTGATGTCCAGGCTGGATTCAAACTCCTGGCCTCAAGCGATCCTCCCTCCTCAGTCTCCCAGCGAGCTGGGACTGCAGGCGGACCTCCTGTGCCCGGCTGGAATGTTTTAATGGCAGCAGCAGTTGCATTTATCAGTGCTCGTTATCAACTGCCCTTGAGCAGCTAGCTTGTCTGTCTTATCTTAACAGCTAACTTCCCAATTTTCACAATTCTCCTTTTTAAACTTTCTTAACTTCCGGATTATTCTGTGCCTGTGTTATCTTTGCTATCTCCTGTTTACCCAAACCTTTTGTTCCCTGACCGGGTCTCAGTGAAGTTGGGTTTCTGAAGTCCTTCAGCTCCTCTTCCCTCCCCTTCAGGAAGCTCACGTGCCAAATGTGAAACAAACAATTAGGAAAACAAATTTTCCCACCATTATGTCACGTGGTTCCCTTGGAAACGACATGCCAGGCTGTGTCTGGTCAGCCTCAGTGGTTCTGAGACCCGGCTCTCAGTGACGGGGCTTATCCACAGTCACAGTTGTCACCCCTCAAACAAACAACGGGGTCTTGCCCACCGAAGGCCAGGATCTGGGTGACGATGCTCTTGGGTGCCATTTAAAATGTGTTTTTGTAAAAAGCTTTCTTTGGGCTTGAGACGTGCGGCACTTGCCCCCAGGAGGGTAGAATGAGATTCAATTTTGAGATGGCTCAGTCAGGAGGTCTCGTCGGACGGGGCTCTGCTGTCTCCCCGGGCATCTCCGTCAGCAGCCAGACGTGGTGCTCACAGGAAGTCGCCGCCATCTTTCCTGTCACAGTTTGTGCTGGGGGGTGGGGTGGGGGGTTAGAGTTGTGTGACACATCCCAGAGTCTGTTAGGACTTCATGAAGAAGGTGAGAGATGGGGGAGGGGTGTGCTACAGGCATCTGGGCTGGGGTGGAGGTAAGGCCACCACAGGAAATCTGTGCCCTTTTCCTCTAACTTGATATTCAGGGGCTGATGTGTGAGGAAACCTGGGACGTTTGCCCCGGGCACCTGGAACCAAAGCTGGCTGCAGGGGCTGGACTCCCCTCTGGGACCATCCAGCCCTGTCCCTCTGACTCTGACCCCCACTGACCCCCACGCCTGAGGTCTGCTCTTTTCTTTCCCTCCCCTTCTCTCCCCTCCCTCCTTTTCCTTCTCTCTCTCCCTGCGCCCCCGCCCAGCACTTTCTTCCTAAATCTCTCACACTGGAGAAACAGGGAGAGGACCAGGAAAGGGAAAGGTGAATGGAAACATCGCAGAAAGGCCAGCACGACACCTTCCAGAAGAATCGTGCACACTCCAAGGCTTTCGTGAGGTCAGAGATGGCAGCCCCTGGGGCCACGCAGCAGCACCGACTGCTTGGAAGTCGAAAGAGCCGCCCAGGAACACTGAGAGAAACCCACCTAGGCTTCCCCAAGACTAGCACAGCTGACTGTGGGTGGGGCTGGGTTTTTTGTGCAAACGGGGGGATTTCAGGTGGGTAAACGCTGGAGCTGGTTTGGCCGCTTCCTTCTGCTGGGGCTCCTGTGGTTTCAAGGCTGGTTAGTCCCTGCCTGCCGGCCCCGCCATCTGTTTCCAGCAGGGAGGCAGGGCCACCTCACCCCGTGTCTGTCCTGCTGGCCTGAAGGAGGGCTGGCCAGGAGCTTTCAGAGCTGTCCCCAAAAGCCAGGAGCAGGGGGTTCCCACTGTGCTTTCAGGCACAGCCACCTCTGTTGGTGCCCACACTGCCCTTCCATGCAGAAATCCTGCCTCGTGATGAGACGATGACTTAGAGGGACTCTGTCACAGAACCGGGCTCCGTTCTAGGCACCTTCACCTACATTGTCTTGTGTGTCTTCACAAAAATGGTTTTCCTGGTTACAGATGAGAAAATAGGTGCAGAGAGGTGAAGGAACTGCCCAAAGTCACACAGCTAGTAAGTGGTGGATCTGGGCCTGGCACCCAGCCACAGGACTGGCTCCATACCTTTGCTCTTTCTGTCGTGCTCTGTTGCCTGTGGGTTATTATTCCAGCTGGGGAGACTGAGGCAGGAGGGGCTGGGGGCTGGGAGGGGGTCAGCCTCCACCCAGACCAAACAAAGCGGAATGAAGTCACCTCTTCAGGCTACTCTTGTTTAAATGTTTCTTTCCAAGTTGTTGATAATTTCATTTTAACACAGATCCTTGAGGACCGTCCACACCTCAAGCCCCTCCTCTTCCCCAGTATCTGGAATATTTGGTATGTGTTTGTTTCTCTTGACCTGGGCGTGGAGGATTCCGACAGCGCTCCAATTTTGGTTTTGCTTTGATGCTTTAGGGAAATTATCTTGATGTCTTAGTTGGACACAATGTATTTCATCCTAATCATAATGATCATGCATAATATTTATTGAGCACCTGCTGTGTACCAGCACTGTGCTAAGCACTTCACATGTGTGAATTCATTCAATCCTCATCCCTGTTTTATAAACAGGAGGTCAGAGTCGGAGAGGCCACCCTGCTCAAGGCCAAGTGGCAGTCAGTCCTGAGCACACACAGACACATGCATGCACACAAGCACACGGCTCCTTTTACCGCTCTTACTTCGGTTCACTTGAGCCTAGTTCCTCCAAATGAACATGGTGCAAATTGTGTGCATTTTGCTCCAGGTCCTGGACTTCTCTATGTTTTGTTTGTTGAGATTGCATCTTGCTGTCCCCACTCTTTTTGGCTCCCTAAACCATGTACTGCCCACAGTCTATTTGACAGCTTCCTCGGAAAGCTCACCGGCCCAGGAGGTTTGCTCCTGGCTCTTGCTTGCTTTGGAGGCCTGTGATTTGGTTTGGGGGGCCCTTTCCTGAATGACACCACAGCTCACTCTCCAGCCAGAGGCAAGCCACGGGAAGCTAGTTAAACCCTGTATCATAGACTAACATATTGACATGCTCTCAATTACCCAGCCCTGTTGGTACCATTTGAACTTCTCCCAGCACCTGCTGGTTCTAAACACACCGCGGGGCTGCTCTGTTGGAAGAGTCCCATCAATTTACTAATCAGCTCTTTTCCCTTGAAACCTATTGTTGAGTCTGAGATCAGATTCAAAATCAATATGGAAGCACTAAAAGTTCATACTTGTATGGATAATTTAAGGTGGAGCAGGCTTCCAAATCAAATTTACCTTCTAAAGAGCCATTAGTCTAAACTGCAGAGATCACAGAATTCTAGAGCAAGAGGGGCTGCAGTGCCAGGAGGGAACAGATTTGACACAGCTCCCACGGCAGCCGGAGGCAGAGCTGGGACTAAGCCGGGTCCAACCCTAGAGGCTTCTGCCCTCTGCATTGCCACCATCCCATCCCACCTGCACCCCACCCCGTGTCCCACCCCACACGCATTCCTGGATCATAGAACAATAACAGAGTCTCCATTAGTTGACTTGTTTGCAAGGTCAAATGGTTGAGATGTCAAAAATGATGGAGACTGAGGTCACCAGAAGCCAGACAGGCTGAGTTTCCCGAATGCTCTCAGTTGGCCACGTCTGAAGGGTGCCCAGGAATGCAGTGGAGTCTGCAGGCCTTCCCCTCCTTGCAGGACAGGGAGTGCGACTTCCTCTTTCTGAAACTGATCTCTGCATAACCAAATGGCAGTGCCCATCGATTTCTCGAAAAGAAACGTGTGACTTCAGTTTTAATGGCAGAAAAGGTATTCTCCTTGAGTCAGAGAGAAGATTGGAATTACCTAGAAATACTTGTTTTTAGAAAAATCTCAAGGCTGGAGACCCCAGAATTCAAATTAAGGATGTATGAAGGGATTTCCCAACTTTTACAGTATTAAAATTCTTAAACACTTCGACCCCAAAAATGTACACTGTTGGTGGGACTTGTCCCCCTTGTTCTACCTTCAGGAAAAACGGAGTCGACGCTTACTTATTTACCTATTTGTATTAATATAATTGATCTCAATTTTTTGCATTAACGAATAACTGAACAACAGATAATCCACAAGTAATTTCCACTTGGCAGTGAGCATGTGAAAGCTTTTTCTTGCACGAAATTTACCTGCCAATTCATGTTTTCTTCACAGAACAGCTGCCCTAGGTTGTGTTCCAGGGGGTTGGTTCTCCCCTCGGCTGTCTGCAGGGCAGTTGCTCTAATGTATTGTGGGCAACTAGAGAGACCTGGCTGGGAGAAATGACTACTTTGCCAGTTCCCTCCAGGCAGTGACCGTGACTTTGCTTCCCATGTAGTACCTTGTATGCATCCATAACCTTTTTTGATGGAAGGAAATAAAATCAGTTGCCTCTGTATTTTTGCTAATTCAGTGAGAATCTTTGCTTATCAAAGTGAGAGCTGAAGTGGATAACTACAGAGTGGTTTAACTGAAAAGATTTTTGTAATCATGGTCAGAAGAAACGGTGCCATTATCGGGACTTGACATATCAGGCTACCGGGTGTTGCACAATTCGAAACACAAATATGACCGAGTGTGTGATGCTGATAGTATTTACAACACTGCTTGCTCTTTCTGCAGGACCTAGACTTTTTCTGTTTAACCTAGTTGTAAACAGGATAACTTTTTTTTCTGTTGACATACCCTTTGCTGAATTCGCATTCCCTATATGCGAGTCTAGCGTTTCTGAATGTACTTATCAGGAGACTTTCACAATGGGTGAGGGCAGGGAATGGGTAGTTTCAACGGTGGGGAAATGAAGCAGGCTGATTCCTCATTCAGGAAACCAGACTGGGAAATAAAGTAAGATGGTATTTGATTTGCCGATATTAGTTCATCCCAGTTGCTCTTTATGTTAGCTAAGAGCAAGTGTAGTAAAAACAAGGTTTAACAAGACACTCATTTCCAATCCAGAGAACTCATTATTAATCCTGGAGCCACCAAGTATCTGTGGGATTTAGGAAAAGAAAAGGTTTGTCTCCCTGAGGGTCTGTTTTCCATCATTTTACAAACTGTGGCTAATGCCTGTTTGCAAAATAATAGACAAAAATGCATTTTAAAATAAAACTTAAAAAAATAATATAGTCATACATTTTTAGTAATGTGATTCAGTCCCACCTAGAGCCTAGGGAATGTCCGAAGGATGGTAGTTTGTAAAGCAGCCACCTTCAGTTAGGGAAGCAGCCTGCAAACACAGCCCTCTCAGACAGTGGGGACATGCAAAATGACAAAACAGGGCTTCCCTCCAGGGAAGTATATCCAGCTATGGAGATCATGCTCCGGAGCATTCTCAGTGACAAAACAATGTTCAGAATAAGTGAAGTGAATCTCCTGCACGTGCAGTGTGTCCTCAGCTTTGCAGATGGAGGGGACTGGAATGGGATTCCTGTGCCCTGGTTAAGAACCTGGGCTGGTTGGCCAGTCCTGGGCTAGAATCTGGGCTCCCCCACTTACTAAGCTGTGTGGCCTCCGCTGACTTATTCTGACCTTCTCTGTCTAAGTCTCTCCATGTGTACAGTGAACATAACAGTGTCCACCTCAAAGCATCACTGTGAGAATTGAGAACGTATGCTGAGCACTTTGCATAGTGTCTGGGTACCTGTGAGCCCTCAGAAAAAAGTGAATGTAAAAACATGCATGGAAAATAAGCTCTGAGCTGGGTGCAGTGTCTCATGGTGTAATCCCAAAGACTTGAGAGGCCAAGGTGGCAGAATCACTTGAGGCCAGAGTTTGAGACCAGCCTGGACAACATAGCAAGACACCCCATCTTTAAAAAAAAATGCTTAAAATTTAGCCAAGTGTAATGTTACGGATCTGTAGTCCCAGTTACTAGCCTGGGTGACAGAGCTAGACCTCCATCTCTAAAAAGGAAAACAAAACAAAACAAAACAAAACAAACCCCCAGATAAAAAAGAAAATAAACTTTTAGTTACTCCTGGAAACTGATGATTTTTATTATTATTTTTTTTAATACTGTAACTTTCAAACTCTCAGCAGCAAAAAGGTACTACTTTTCTAAAATCAATTTTGGATTTTAAAGGTGTGCGTCCATGAAATGACCGTGCCCTGGACTAAGCAAGTGGCGCTAGAAAAGGCGCTGGCTTGGGAGGGGTCTGAAGGATTCTGTGTTTCCACTGCCTTGTTTGTAGATGAGGGGACCAAGGTCCAGAGCGATCGCCTGCCCAGTGAGCTGGGACTAGACCCAGGTTTCCAGAGCAGGCCCCTCCTGTGTTTATGACGGGGTAGGTCGCGATGACTGATGCAAGGGAGGGGACAGGAAAGGGGACAGGGGTGTGAGGAAGGGGAAGAATCCAACTGATTTCGAGGATGAAGGTTTGGGGCCTGGCAAGAGCAGGGACTGGGACAGGGCAGCTAGTGAGAGAAGTGGTTTCAAGGGGAAGGGGAGAGTTTGGGTTTGAATGTTGTCAGAATGCCTAAGCGGGTTTCACTGTGGGTAGGTTAAGATCCAGACCTGAAGCCGTGTGTCAGGGCAGGGCTGGGAAAAAGGACTGGGAATTAAAAGATGAAGCTGTGTTAAACAAAGAATAGACCACAGCAGGAAATACCAAAGGGCCAAGGAGTGAGCTGAGAAGGCCAGTCGAAATTAAGAGGGGAGAAGAAAGGGCCATGGAAGAAGAGGAAGATTTGGGTGCAAAAACGAAGAACACGGTTTCAAGGTGGGCTCGACTGTCAACTTCTGCAATTCAGCAAGGAAGACAGTAAAATAAAGTTGGAAAACAAAACCAAGAGTCTTTTGGTTCAACTAAAGGGAAGTCACAGGTGATTAAAAAAGCAGTTTTAGAGATGGGGAAATGAAGCCGCCTGAATCCGTTATTCAAGAGATTAGGCCGGGAAATAAAGGAAGAAGGTACAATGACAGTAGAGAGAGATGGCAGAGCAGCGCAATGGCTTGTTCAAAACGAAGGGTTCTATGGATATTTGGAAGCAGAGGGAAGAGATGGAGGAAGAGATTGCAGCTCTGGGGAGGTCCAAGATAAACCTCCAGGAAGCATCTTCAGGAGGCGTAAGAGCCAGCGATCGAGGCAAAGCTGGGGTCACCAGCGTTAACTCCAAAGGCACTGCCCCTCCTGACACTTGAACGTTTGGGGTTTCAAGTATTTTGGAGCTTTGGGAAGTCTAAGGCTATTAACTAAAACTCGAAAATTCCACGCGCATGTATTTCTCATTTGATACAAGAAACAGGGAATGGCAAACTGGAGATTAGAATCTCTTCTCCTGGGCGGTGTGGCTGGAGCCTCACCACAGTTCCCAGCGTGGCCGTCCGTTAAATCACCGCGTGTGCTGCTCCTCACTGGGGCCGTTCTCCCCCGATGTGCTACGCTGCACGCTGGGGGCGCTTGCTTGTGCCCTTGGACCACTGTATCCAGTACCCTGTCCAGTGCCAGACACGTAGCAGGAGCCCAGTGAATATTTGTCCAATGGATGAATGAGGAATGAGTGAATGAGTGGCCTCTCCTACAGAAAGGAAATGTGTATTCTCTAAGACAACTCGGATTCCCATTATTCTCTGAAAGTGAATCAGACATTTAAACACCATTTGGTAAACGGCCTTGAATTTTTCTTGAATTTATTTGCAGCGCTTCAAAAAAACTAAAATCATACCCCATCCCTCAAGCTATCATCAAAGCCCATAAAAGAATCTGTCCCTTGAATGTAGATTAGAAACAAATTTAAAAAGAGCATAAGGTGGCCTGCAAAAGTCTGACTTTCTGTACCGACTTCCTGATCATTTTCTTCTTTCCTATCTGTGAAATGGGAATAATGGTCAGGGGTGCTTTGGGGAGAATTGAGATTGTAAAGCACTTACAGCAGAGTCTGATGGCTTTATTGTTAACTACAAGTATTATCTCATACTTCACTTCCTCCAGAGTTCGATTCACAACTTTGTAAAATATTTTGATTGCAGTGCGATTGGGTTCCGAAGAAGGTTTACAGTTTTGTAGCCTCATCATCTAAAAACCTTACTGTGCACCCAAAGCTGACAAGCTCCAGGACCCAGGTAGCACAGTACGTGGAATGGACCCCATAAATATTTGCTGATCGAGTACACAATGCTTTAAGCTTAAAAGTGGCCTCACTGCCATCATTTCATTTCACCACCATGTCAACTTTGTGAGATGGCTGTTATCCCCTTTTGCAGATGAGTAATCTAAGGCTCAGGAAAGTGAAACTACTTGCCCAGGGTCACCTAGGACCTGCGACTCAAACCTGAGCTTCCTTTCTTTTTTCTGCTGTGGATTCTAATTTGGATTTCTGTCTTTGTTTCCCACCAGGAAATGATGAGCAGAAGCCCTTGACAAGATGGTTTCTCATTGCGCTTATGGCAACCATCTGTTTCCTCTTGTTAATGTCCTCCCTCCTCTGTAGAATGTAGGTATTCTTTACCTTTCGGTGCCTCCAGTGGGGTCTGGGTATTGAATTTTTACAGTCTTGCTGTACATCTGTTAGACAGAGGGCTCTTGTTATCCGGTGGAATTTATGGCATTCTTTTTTCCTAGTGGCCTTTGCAGGATGAGTGTGGGCCAAACCAAAGGTGGGAGAAACATCAGGAAGTGATTTATAGTAACTGGACAGAGCACAACACAGCGCTCAGCCATCACTCACCCCTTCCTGAACTTGTCAGCAGCCTACGAATTTCTACGAAGGTTTTCCCAGGCGTGTTCTTTTGACGCCTTCACAGCCTTCCATTCAGGACCTGGCTGTCTTTGTTAAGTTGCCAGTGTGGGTCTTTTACATCCCAGGCAGAGCAAGGCTGCCCATTGGAGGCTGAAGTCACCATAATGCCTCCACGTCCAGTCCTCAATTAGCAGGTTCCAACCCCTACCTGGCCCTCAGTCGCCAGGCCCTGGGGTGTCTGATGGCTATTAGGTAAAACACAGATTCTAGAAATGTCATGCAGATCTGATGTCCTATCCTAAAGCCTGCAATTGGCCTGTAAGTACTCTTGTTCCACTTTAGCGTTCAGTAAGGAAAAGCACCTTTGCGGAGGCTTAAGAAAATGTTCTGTCTTGGACCTTTCACAGTTTAGAAAATGACTTTGCTATTGAGCAGCTTTACTATTACAAGTGTTATATTCAGATGACTTCTATGGGCTGGGGGCTGGCAGTTCAAAGGAGGGGAGAAGGAAGTAAACTGTGAGCCAGCACAGCTGAGGAGGGGATGCTGCAATCAGTGCTGTAGGTAACGGTGGGGCACCCCACACTTGAACTTGACATATACGGTCCATTCTTCAGAGATTAGGCCTGGGGTCATGCATCGACAGGGAGCAGTTACCATTTTGTCTTTCCAGGGTAATTCAGAAGCCACATCAGAGCCCTGCAGTACTGTCAAGGTCTTCAACTATTACTGTGGGAGTCTTGGTCCATAAAGATTTTGAATTTACAAAATAGCATGTCCTGGAATTAACTAGGTCAATTCTTAGAGTAGATACTTAGGGACAAAAGGGATACTCATGCTCACCTAATTCCCTCCTTTACTCTGTTTTCAGGTGTCATTTATGGACCAAGTTGTTTCCACCAGTTCCAGCACCAAAAAGTAACATCCAAGAGTTCTTTGTAACCACTAACTATGAGGTAATGTTGAAAGTTCTCATGATATACCATATGTCTGCGGTCCCCAACCCCCAGACCTTGGACAAGTACTGGTCCATGGCCTGTTAGGAACCGGGCTGCACAGCAGGAGGTGAGCGGCAGGCAAGCGAGTGAAGCTTCATCTGTATTTTCAGCCTCTCCCCATCCCATGCCATCCTCTCCCCCCACCCCCACTCACCATCCATGGAAAAATCGTCTTCCGTGAAACCGGTCCCTGGTGCCAAAAAGATTGGGGACCACTGCCATATGTGCCCAGAGTTGAGTCCCCTGGGAACTGTCATTGGGTTTTGGTTTTCTGTATTATGAGGTAGGGTTTTTACTAAGAAGGCCAGGAGTCTTTCCGTTGCTTCAGTTGTTCTGTTCTTTGACTGTTTTGTTATACATATTCATTACTGTCTTTACCTTTTAGAAAGGTCCCATGCAATTATGAGTGTTCTCGCCAGTCAGACTTGAATTTTAATTCATATCATCATCTCTTAACGGACTCTGGGCAATTCCTTCAATCCTATGAGCCCCAACTTCCTGTTGTGTATAGTACAGGGCACAGATGAGATTGTACAACATTCCACTCAGCTCTAGCATTTCAAGGTTCTATGTTTCTGCATGTGAGTACCTAGTCAACAGAGAATTTTCAGGGGAACTTTAGTGCTTGAATATAAAAAACCATACAGAAAGCAAATGATTTCCCCAAGTATGGTTTTTCTCAGTCCTGTTCACCATTAAGGGCACTTAGACTTAACCCAGTGGTTACTTACCTATGGCTATCCAATAGCTCTGGCATCATTTGTTGGAAAAAAAAATATCTTTTCCCCAGTGAACTGTCTTGGCATCTTTGTTGGAAATCAGTTGTCTATATGTGGATAGGTCTATTTCTGGAATATCTGTTTAATTTCATTGATCTATTTGTCTATCTTTATGCCAGTACAATACTGTCATGATTACTGTAGCTTTATTGTAAACCTTGAGACAAGTTGTGTAAGTCCTCCAGAAAGGATTCTTTTCCAAAGTTGTTTTGGTTATTCTAGGTCTTCTGCATTTTCATATAAATTTTAGATTCAGTTCATCATTTTCTACGAGAAAAGGCAGCTGGGGTTTTGAGTGGGATTGTGTTGAATTATAGATTAATTTGGGGAGAAGTGACATCTGAACAACATGGAATTTTCCAATCTTTAAACAGGGCATATCACCTCATTAATTTAGGTTTTCACTAATTTCTCTCCGCAGTGTTTTGTGATTTTCAGTGTCTAATTATTGCCCTCTGTCAAATTTGTCCTTAAGTTGAATGGTTGTTTAGATCTGGGATCAGCACATTTTTTTTTTTTTTAATAAAAAGCCAGATAGTAGATATTTGAGAGACAAACGGTTTCTGTCTCAACTCTTCAACTCTGCCGCTGCAGTCTGAAAGTCGGCACGGAAAACGTGCCGATGAATGAGCGTGGCTGTGTTCCAATAAAACTTCATTTACGGAAACAGGCAACAAGCCAGATTTGCTCCATGGCTGTCGTTTCCCAACCCCTGATTTAGATCAAGCAGTTTTCTCAACAAATTTAGGTTTCTCTCTAGCAAAGTAACTAATGATTGGGTGAACCGCTTGGTGGCTGGTTGTAGGGAAAAGAGAGGGTCGATGAAAAACTCACCAAAGTGGTTGATTTCAATAAGCTATGACCTTTCTTTAAGAGTGTGTAGTTTGGGTGTTTGAGATGATTTGTAGATAATAACAGTGACTAACCTACTGAAGCAGAGAATTAAGGCTGGCAAAAGAATCACGCTGCCCTTGGTTCGATCCTTGTGTTGTCCTTTATCCGAGGCACAGCCCATCTGCTCTTGTCCCCTGAGCTTTCCGGAAGGAGAGCGGGCCCCAGTGTGGAGCCTGGCGTCGGTCACCTGAACGTGTGCTGCCAACAACCTCCCCTTGCTGTCGCACCCTCGTCCCTGAGAAAACCCATCTGACGGAGGCAGCAGACTTAAGTCATTTGTCCTGGCTTCTCAATGGAACATCTCAATGCTGGTAGCTAATTTCCCTCCAGAGCCCTCAAAGGTTTTTTTTAATACGCTGAAGTTGGTGAAAGATACTGGTTTAAAAGCTTATTGTAGAAGCTTGTGGTCTGTTGCTAATTAAAGTCAAGTCATGTGTGCAAAATAACAACTCGGCCTAGACAAGCTGGTTTCAGAATAAGCAAAGGATTAATGTCAGAGCTTGACATGGCCTGGCTTCTCAGGACAACTTATTCTCTTCTCACATGGCGGAGTTTCGCATAAAAACAAACCGGCGAGAGAGCGTGTGGAACTGGGGAAATGAAGCACTGCCTGGTGCTGTCGGCCCTGTGGGCGAAATTCTCCACCTGAGGGAACATGTGGGCGAGTGCGGTGCTGACCGCAGCTGGGCCGCGTGTGGCAGTGCCCTGCCTCTGCCTGCAAGGCAGCAAGAGCTGTGCAGCCCTCTCGGAGCCTCTGCTGCAAGGACAAGAGGGCACTTGGTGCTCTGGGCAGTGGCCACCGAGAAGCGTTTGGCTGGTAGGAAAGGAAACCCTCTGCTTCTCATGATAATTTGCACTTCCGAGCTTGGGGTGGGTGCCAAGGTCCTGGGACTTAGAGGAGATCTGCCATCCCACAGCTCTCGGTGACATGTTTCTGCTTGCTCAGGCCTCAGGTAGAAATTGTTTTGTAACACACAGGAGACAACGAAGGAGGAAGGTGAGTTGGCCTTCAACAGTTGGAAAAAAAAAATGCTTATTTTAAAAATTCTCATCCTGAACTTTCAATTTAAGGGACTGGTTTCCAGCTGTTCTTTGTTTCCACAGTGGTAACCAGAGAGGGGTCCTCCCCAAATTAAGTTGCCTATAAACTATTTAAAGTAACGCACGTAAGGCAGGGACCATCTCTGTGTGGCCATCAGTGCGCACCCAATGCTCAGCATCGTGTCTGTGTGGAGCAGGTATGAAAACATGTGTTGGATGAGTAAATGGCAAAGAAACAGGACCTCTTATCCATGGTTTTATTTTGTTGCCAATGCTCTAGTTGTTATCAGCATTGTTTATATAATGCCAAACTTGGACTGAGTTGCCCGAATTTAGGGGAATACTACAGTAAACTATGGGTGAAATATGATGGCGCTATTAAAATTATATAGCCAAGGTACATATAACGCAATTTAAAATATTATATGATGTTACAGAGAAAGAAATAAGTTTATAAAGCTGTGTGTCCATGACTTCATGTAAGTGCAAAGAACACTTTACGCCTAAATAAAGAGCTGTGGAGAAGCAGTGGGCTGTGTTTGGGAGATAGGTTTATGGGTAGGTTTTTTTCCTGCTTTTCTGCATTTTCTTCAGTGAACATTTGCTATTTTCATTTCAAAAACAGACTGAAAACTAATTGTAAAGAATTCAAAGAAAAAATTCTCTCACAGATATCTAAGAAAAGATGATTTGTTTTGCAGAAAGCTGGGTCCACTGAAACAGAAACTGAAGTCATAAGTTATGTGGAGGAGCCTGGATTTGAGACCCTGGAAGATTCCGTGTTTTGATCGTCACTGTGGCGTTTCCAGATAAACTCACACATGCAGGCCACAGTGGGCAGAAGAACAGCGACTGCTGTCTCTCGCCCAGGAGGCATTCAGAATTTACTGACTTCTCAGTTTAGCTGCAAGGCAATACATCAGGAAATACTGGTCCTGTAACTCTTTTGATGGGACACGTTTCATCAAAATCTCACAGCAAGGAGGCTGCTTCGTCTGAGCATTCGGCCATGTCTGTTCTCCCTACACTGCACAGGGTGGCACCTCCGCACCTGCCAATCTTTGTGATTTGCATAACTTACCTCAAACTTTTTTGCACAAGAGACGGTTTTTAAGACTGAGATCCAACTATGTTTACTTCTGGCAGTGCCAGTTTGGCTGTTGAAGCTGCCAGGGGTGGCCCTCAGCTGAAATCTCAGGAAGAAAGCAGCCTGCACCCGCCAGGAGTGAATGAGGAACTTGGATTCAAGACTGCCTTTCCTATGGCAAATGGGAGGCACAAATTCACGGTGCCTTTCTTTTTTTCTGCGTTCTAGAATACTTTCCTTTCAAGTAGTGTGTGTATGAGAGACAAAGAGAGAGAAAGAGATTATGTCAAGTTCCAGAGGCCTGGTCCAGGGAGCATGATTTGAGACAAACTAATTTACAACCTAAAGAGCTAAGACATCACCCCATATTGAAAGATGGAACAGGATTTTGTTCAAAGATTATATTCTTGAAGAAAGCCTTGCTATTCTGAAAATATACTGAGAACGGAACTGAGCAGAATTCAATTATGAAAGGGATCACTGGGTCAAAAATGACCTTTCAGAAGAGATGTTTGCTGCCAAAGATTTCAGAGCAACTTGTTGGTCAGGTAGCGCTAGGTGGATCCTAATCTCTTAAATTTGGAAGGGTTCCAGCAGGCCATCAAACATCCCAACAGATATAGAAATTCTTCCTTCTAACATCTTCGCATACGAGTCCGAATCCAGATTGGAGGCCTTTGTGGTGGGCAATGAATGGGCCACAGGTGGAACCAAGTACAGGGAAGTCCTGGGCAGAGATGGGCAGGAGGAAGCTGAAGGGACCCAAACAGTGCTTGGCCCTGGGTCAAGAACCTGTAGACAGGGAAAGGAGGTGACAGTGCTCAGGACCCCCAGCATGGCACACTCTTATATGCTTTCTGGAGTTAGTTTAGCCCGTTTTGATCCAACAGTGGGGACACATTGACCACCGTATATCTCCAGGGGTTGTTTTTTCTGATTAACCTATAATCACCCACTGTTACTAGCAGAGTTGGGCCTGGATGACAGGCACAGCAGTCGTGACAGCTGTCAGTTATTGGTTGTTTCCCAAATGTCAGCGTGGTTGTACCAGATACTTCAGACATCGTCTCTAATCTTGATGAGCCCACATCATCTTACAGTAATCTGTGTCACTGCCCCCATTTTACAGATGCAGGCACTGAGGTGCAGAGAGGTTGTTAGGAAATGGCATAGTGAGGAGTTGAATACCAGGCCCAGGTGACCCCAGTAGTGTGGAGGGGACAGCCAGGGAAAGGCTGAGGCTGGCTTAGGGGTGTGGCCTAGAAGGCAAGGCCGGTGGAGATGCTGCTATAACCTGCAGAATGTTTGATTGCCCGACTGATCCAGAGTCTCCGGGAACGGTGTTGTCAGTGGACACCTTAGGTCACAATTGGAGCCACCCGGAGGGCTCATTAAAACATAGGCGAGCTGGCCCCAGCCTCAGTCTGATTGAATAGGCCTGGCTGGGGCCCGAGAATTTGCATTTCTAACAAGTTCCCAGGTGATGCTGATGCTGCAGGTCCCCGGACCACACTTTGAAAACTGCTGCTCTGGGCAATTCTTATGAATGGGAAAATTTGAAAACCACCTGCTGAAGGAATAAGTGGTAGAAAAGGCCTGCGAAGAAACCTGCCCTCCTGGGGGACCTAGAGCTCCCTGCCTGAAATCCAGCGTTGTGGAAGCCACCTCTGCCCAGGAGGCTGGAACAGAAGAAGGCAGCCCCCTCAGTGTGGCCAGTTCCTCATCGTTTGGTGCGGTGCTCGCTTCAGAGACGCCTCCCTCGACCTCAGCAGCCAGCAATCACCTGGGCTCTGCAGGGCTCCTTGCCGCCCTGCCCTGAGCTGGCACTGCCATCTGGGCCTGGGTGTGTGTCAGGAGCAACACAGAGTAGCCCAGGTGGCCTCCCCGGTGGAATGTGAACTTCTTCTTCCCTTCTTGGCTTGTGGAACTCATACTCATTTTTGGGGATCCCATATCCAACGTCACCTCTTCCACGAAGCCTTCAAAAGTGGAGTTGGTGGATCCTGGGTTCTCACCCTGGGCCCCACCCCCACATTGGAGCTGTCGCACTGTGGGATGTGCCATTATACACTGTGAGCATCAGCAGGACGGAGCTCACGGAAAATGCATCCTTTTATGTGCGGTGTCAATGACCGTACCTGACCTTAGAAAATGTAAGTGCTCATCGGACCCTCTTAAGGCCTCTGTCAGCCCTGGCACGGCACCTTGCATAAGGCGGGAACTCAACAGTATTCAGCAGGGATCATCAAGGCCAACAATAATACCGTGGCGAGTAAGACAGGTGTCTGCAGAGGACGTGATTGGGAGTAACAAGTGACACACGTGCCTGGCCAGCAGGACGCTATTGCTTGATCTCTTTTTGCTGACAACGTGGCTAAGTTGTTATGTATAAATTGCTGTATAAAAGGGGTCAGGATTCAGAAGAGGCTCATTTTGAGTAGCCTATGCTATTCTCACTAGTCTTGTCATGGCAAATCAGAGAGTTTGAACATTCACTTAGCGGGAAACACCATTGTCAGCAGGTTGATGTCAGCTGAGGTCAGGCTGTTGGCTCCCAGCTCTCCCCACCTCCCACCAGGAGACTGTTCCTCCTACAGCCTTCACAGACACGGGTTCAGAACACACATGCTTCTCCAAGACATCCTTTCCAACAAGGATTTCAGCGCAATCTCTTTCCTTGGCATTTGGAATTTACTGCATGCAGCACGGTGGCCTGTGGGGGACACTGGAGGGTCAAGGTCACGTTTGCCAGCAGCTCAGCCACCTGAGCCTCATTGAGATGCCTTAGGCCTCAAGCTACGCATGCAGGCTGGGGAAGAATCCATGTGGGCAAAGAACATCCTGATTAAAAATCCAAACGTTTTCATGGTGAGACTTGTATGTGTCAGGACCATCTGTTGGTGGAATTAATAAACCTTAGGTGCTAATTTGTGAAAGAAAAAGTAGATATCTGGAAGTGAGAACAGAGAACTGAAAACAATCTTTGATGGCACGAGCAAAGGTGAAAAACCTAATTAGAATAGGGCTAGTGTTAGCCTGAGGGTCTTCGTGACAATGACTATGTAGCTGCTCCCACTTCTATGTCCTACAAATCGAGTTCCAGGGTACGAAGTTTTGGAAACCATTTCTTATTTTAGAATTCTATATTGAACTAAAGGACAATCTTGTTTTTTTTCTCCCAGTATCCCTCTGCTTTAGGGAATAGATATGAATGTAAATGTGGTTCAGAATGAGACATGTTTAACATAAATGACAGTGAATTGTCTAAGTCTGCAAATTGAAGGGGGGGGACATTTCTCAATTTTTCCCCTAAATATTCCTAAATACTCCCATCCTCTGTCCCCACTATTGTCTTCAGCGGCTCTCAGCTAGGACTATTGCATTAGCCTCTGCACTGACCTCCTGGCCTCCAGTATCGCCTCCGGTATCACCTCCCTCTGAAGGATCCAGATAAAAGGCACATCTGCCTATATCACCCCTGTCCAAAACCCTTATAGAGCTCCCCATCATCTCAAATTAAAGCTCCTTTTAAACAAAATCGACTGTGACTCAGCTCCTCAGTAGCTCTCCAGCCACGCCTCGCAAGGCTACTGCCTCTGTTACGATCCACATGCCCATCACTTCTCTGCAAACACCACGTGGTCTCATCCCCCCACGACTCTGCTTAAACTCTCTCTGCTGGGAAAAAAAATCCCTTTCAACTTTTTCTTCACCTTGTTGACAGTTTATCTCCTAAATCTGCACTCTCTGTGACCTCAAGGTCTTTCCTGAACTTCCAGTTTGAATTAAATGTCCCCCTATGTTCCCCAGGCACCTTATGTTTAATTCTGTCAGTCACTATACTCTTTAAACATGTTCTGTCTCACTTAAGTGTAAACACTCTGAGGAGGAGAACCGGGTCTCATTTACCTTGGTGTGCGTAAGTAGGAACTGAGTGCTGGTTGAGCATAGCCTGACAAAGAAAAAGGAAGTGACCTTCTTAAATGTATACCAGAATATTCCACTCGGATACTGAAGAGCTGCGCTCTAATTGGTAGACTCATTTATTAAAGCTGTGTGATTATAACAGAAATTAATTCATCACTGGAGCTTAAAATAACAAAGTAATAAGAACTCACAGTTGGTGTGATGCTTGCTTCAGAAACACTTCCCTGACCTCAGCAGCCACCAGACACCTGGGCTCCTCAGAGCCACCGAGCACGTCCCCTGCCAAGCAGGGACCCCCGGTACCACCCATTTGGTCCCCAGTGTGCGTGTTAGTTGTCAGGAGCAGCACTAAGTGGCCCACGTGGCCCATGGGCGTTATTTTAAAGTTCCAGTGGACTCTTTTCAACCTGAAGGTGTGTTATTAAGTTTGTTTCATTTATTAAAATTAAAGGCCAAGATTTGTCCCTGCCAAGTGACAAAGTGAAAGTATACAAACCTGAGGTTGAAAACTGGAGGAAAGAAATTAACAATAAAGTACTAGTGTCATAGTTCAAAGGTCAGCAAGCTTCTTAAAGGGCCAGATAGTCAATATTGTCAGCTTTGAGGACCACACGGTCTCTACTGCAGCTACTCAGTTCTGCCATGATAGCATAAATGAGCCGTAGAGGGTACATAAATGAACATGGCTGTGTTCCAACAAGTCTTTATTTACAAAAAATGGGCATTAAGCTGGACTTGGCCAGAGAGCCAGTATTTATTAGTACATAGCTTAATGGATTAAAAAATGTGTCACATTTGGGTGTGTTGTTTCTTTTTTTTTTTTCAGAAAAGCAACCAGTTTGAGAAAATAACAATTATGTTTAATCAATAAAAATCATTCTATTGGGGGATCAGTGGTGAAAATATTTGTGTTTCACTGAACTTAACCTTGTTGTAAGTTGGTTTGCAAGCAACCCAGATCCAGCATTCTGTTCCTACTTTTATCTGTCCACACTTTGCACACCATCTTTCAAATAAGTGTATGTTTCTGTCTCCTCCGGAGAACCATGGGAGGGCAGCCTTACTCCTGTTTATCTGAGTTTCTCCAGTGCCCAGAACAGGGCTTGATGCATAGGAAGCACTCAACATCTTATTTGTTAACCGCTAAATTCAGGAGCAATAGCTAGGCTGATTCAAACCCCCAGTTATTTTGTCTCAGATATTTAGTCCTAATATTATAGTTGATAAATGGTGCATCAGTTACATAACTTTCTAATTAGCTGAGCTATGGCTTATGTTCTTAGCAACAAGCCCATTTCATAACTTTTCAAAATATTTCTGGAATTCCGCCCCTGCCCCCATGCCACTTTTCACCTCCTTGCCACATAATCTGGGCCTTTGTCTTAACATTCCTTGCTGCCAGCTCTAAGAGGAACCTCACCCACCACTCCTGGCTCTCTGGAAATACACACAGACACACACACACACACACACACACACACACGCCATTCTCACACCATCCAAGGAAAGGGGGAAGAAGAGTTCAGCAAACCAAACAGAACTCAAAACAACAAACCTCATGCCTCATCCTCAGAGCCATCAACCTTCAGAGATCTTCACATCAGCAAGCCCCTGGAATTTCAAATTAGAAATTTTTTTTTTTTTTTTTTTTTTTTGAGACAGAGTCTCACTCTATTGCCCCTGCTAGAGTGCTGTGGCATCAGCCTAGCTCACAGCAACCTCAAACTCCTGGGCTGAAGCAATCCTACTGCCTCAGCCTCCCAAGTAGCTGGGACTACAGGCATGCGCCACCATGCCCAGCTAATTTTTTGTATATATATATATATATTTTAGTTGGCCAGATAATTTCTTTCTATTTTTAGTAGAGATGGGGTCTTGCTCTTGCTCAGGCTGGTCTTGAACTCCTGAGCTCAAACAATCCACCCACCTCGGCCTCCCAGAGTGCTAGGATTATAGGCGTGAGCCACCGTGCCTGGTCCAAATTAGAAATTAATTACCTCAATGGGGGTGCATCTTCCTGCCTGTGTAAGGTTACCAGATTTAGCAAATGAAAATAGAGGAGGCTCAGTTACATTTGACTTTCAGATAAATATTGCAGGGGACATGTTTATACTAAAAAAGCATATTTTTAAAATCTGAAATCTAAGTTTAACTGGTCCTCTTGAATTTTGTCTGGAAACTGTCACCTTGTAGGATAGCCCAAGTTTGAAGAAACATCTCTAAGACACCTGAAGTCAAATACAACAGACAAACAAACAAGCAAAAAACAACATTTGCAGTCAAGGACAGAGCAACAGACAAGCTGGGATACTTCGGAGCACAGCAATGTTCCCATTTGAGCTGTGTGGGCTCTCACTGCAGGAATCCCACACCTGGGAGCTCGGCCCATGGCCCTGGGGGTCACTTTTCAACAGCTAGTGTACGATGTCCATGGAAATTCACCACTGCCTTCCCTTCTTGTTGTTACATGGGAACCAGTATCTGTCTATCATCTATTTATCTACTGTTTGTATATTGGTCATCTATCTATGGGTAGAGACAGCTAATGTTTTGGAGGAGGCCCTGAAGCCACGCCACCAGCGTCTGCATTCCTGGCCTCTGTGGCCAGCTGTATGACCAGGGACAAATCTCTGAACTTCTCAGCCTCAGTTTTCTGCATATGAAATAAGAATAACAAATAGTAACTAAATCGCCGGGTTGATTCGCACTGAGAATGGCACATACTCTGAGCATAACCATTGTTGCCTATTATTATCACTGCATTTCTCTGTACTGTGACAAAATCCTGGTCATGGGTACCTTGGCTCCCTCACCCACATCTGGATGCCACATCATTCCCCTGTGCCTAGAGTAGTGCCTGGAGCAGAGAGGACAGCCACTACAGTCCTTTGCTGAGTAACCAACGTCGGGGGCCTTATCCTCGTCCACTCTTCCGGACGGCTGTGCCCCGGGCCTGGCCATCACTCAGAGCTTCTCACTTCCCACATCTGACCCTCAGACATCCCACCTCCTTCCTCACCGTTTTCCTCTCGCCTACTCAGTGCCCTGCAATGTTCTCTCATTCTGGTTCTCTGAAGTCTAGTTCCTTGCTCTATCCTGTCCTTTCTCTTGTTAAATACTTATTTCCAGGGGTTGAAATGCACTGAATTAAGAGTTATACATTCTAGTCCTGACTTTCCAATTGTTTGTGTTACTTTGGGCTTCTCATATCACCTCTTTGCCTTCGTTTCATAAATGAAAAAGGAATAAAACCTGTGTCTTCTGCTTCTTAGAATGAAGAGCCCTTTGAAACCTATAAAACCATATTAAAGATATTACTCTTTGTTAGTTAAAATCCTAAGACACATATGTTTCCTGGTGTAGTTTGTGTTGTTCATAATAATTGGTAAGAACATGTAGCAAAAGCCCAGTGTACCAAGATTGGAGATATCACATTTAATGGCAGCTATATTTAAGTACCTCAGCCTTGCCGTTTCCAGACTTTCAGATCTATCATGTGGTTGGCCCTTTTTTAAAAAAAGCTTTCTCTGTGTGATCTGTATTATTCGGGCTCTGCTAATCTACAACTGCCCATAAATGTTGGTGATAAAGGCTAGAGGCCAATTTTGTTTAAACTGTGAGCTCTGTTGAGTATTGTAGTTTACACTTGAGTTGTGGAATTGGAACATTTAATCTGCATGGCCCATTTAGCACATGGGGAAAGGGGCCTCCCTGCAGAATGGGCAGCCTGGCTTGCCTATTGCTATCACACGGTGGCGGGGGCTGCCGAGATCATACGAAATGGTGCCATGTGTTCTCCTCCCTCTAGGTCTGGGATGGGGGGATGCGGGCCCGGTGCTCGGGGAGTACAGTCAGGAATCACACCCAGGCTCTACCCCCGAGGTGCTCTCTGTCTACGAGAGGGAAGAAGACGTGAACTAAAACAATTTACATACCAGGTACAGAGGGATAAGTGACACGAGCAGGTACTGACCACGTGCCTTGGAGGGCAGAGAAACGAGAGGTCGACACCAGATGGGGAAACTGAGGAAGGCTTTGTGGGAAACCTGCCATCTCGATGAAGAACCTACTGCTAAATTCTTTTATATTTTATATTAACATTACTATCAATATTTAGTTTAGTAAACAGTCTATAGTGCTAGTAAAATGATTACATATTAATATTAAGAAACAATATTTAAATAAAAGGTGATAATGGATGTGCTAGTTGAGTTCAGCTCATTTTGGTGATGGGCAGCATCAACATTCTACATCTGCAGTTCTGAAGTCCCTTGAGAAAAAAAAAAAAAAAAACTGATGATAAAACAATCACTGATGTTTGGAGAGCCATGCATTTAGAGCTTTACAAACTTTATTCCATCTAGTAAGTAGCAACTGTCAGAATGCATCCCAGGCAGTCGCACTCCAGAATCCATATTCCTAGCCTCTGTATTAAACTGCCTTTGTAGGGCTTCCGTGTCCAGCATTTTGTAATGGAATCATTTTGGATATGACTCCAAGCCCACAGGTTGACTATAAATCCTTGATTTTAAAGGCTTGCCCCTCAAACCACTACGGTTGGCCACATAACTTTTTTAGCCAGAACATTGTTCTAATCGTAACATCAGGAAAATACAGTCAATTCTTAATTATCTGTGTTAATGGATAACAAGGTAATCCAATATGGTGTGCAAAAATCACCTGTTGGTTGATTATATCACATTAAATTACTTTAAAAATTACATGACATTTTAATAGCTAATTATGTGCTATTTATGTACTTTTTATAACTCAACATTCTTTGAGCATATTTGTGGTAAGGTAAGGTAAGGTGGTGAGAGAGAAAAGGAAAGTTTAAGCAGGTTTTAACATCGCCTCCCAGCCGTAAGCAACCACAATTTGGATGGCAGAAATAACTCAATCTTAAGATACAGGTTTATGGTACCTCCCACCTCACAGGTTGGAAGAATTCAGAGCTTACCTGAGAAAAGAAGTTTATCATCCATGTCTCCTGCCCCCATGGAAAGGTGTTGCTTTGTGCATAGCCTGGGTGGGCTCTATAGAAACTAGATACGCTGGGAGAATCCATTTATCTGGGAGAATAGAATTTCCTTTTATACAGTTAAATCACAGGTGGATTATACACAACAAAGAGGATAAGAGTAAGTACTTGAAAAGGTTAAATAAGCAAAGCAAATTTTTCCTAGTGCTCTGCTTTCAGAAAAAATCTTGAAAGCAGCAATACTTTCCACTTGAGTGTATTACTTCAGCTTAGGGCCTGGGAACATCTCCTTGGCTGGCTAAGCATAGAAAGTCTATTGCTTGGACCCAGCCAGCACTTACGGTCTCACCTTCTGGAAACATCATCTTAATTTTCTCTTAAGAAATTATGCCTCCTCTGGGAGTGCAGGCTTAGTGTGATCAAGGTGCTCTGGCTGTGTGGCCCAAATTGGACTGATCAGACACTTTCCCAGGCATTTGGATGTTGAGCAGAGTGGCATCAGAATTGGACACAAAGCTGATTCATTCCCACAACAGGACCCCAAAAAGATATTCCGAAGTTCTTGCAGTCTGGACCATTAGAGTGGCCTTATTCCTATCCTCACCAAGGCTTGACCCTTCAGTGTTTCCTTGGCTCATTGATCTAACCTGTGTCTGTGTCGTTCTAGTTAATTCCTTTCTGTTTGCTCAAGTTAGCCAGAGTTGTTTCTGTTGCTTGCAACCAGCGGACACTACCTGGGACAATCACGGAAGCCAACAAATCAGACGAGTTTCAGTGAAGGTGCCCATGGGGCACTTTCTAAAATATCTTCAGTCAGACTCAGCTAATCCAGGGCCTCATTTCTCAGATGATGAAGCCGAGCGGTTAAAGGACTTCTTCAAGTCAGAAAATTAGAAGCCAGGCCTTTTAACACGTTCCACCACATCACGAAAGTAGTGACACAGTCTTCCCTGGTAGGTTTGCTATGGAACATAGGTGGGCAACTGATGCAAAATGCTACTTCAAAGACCCCTTTGATCAATTAATCAATGAGTATTTATTGCAAGGCACTGTGCTAGGCACTATGGAGAGTACATGGAAGATAAGACCAAAGTCCCTGCCCTCAAGGAGCTTACAATCTAGTTGGGAAGACAAGGCATACATACAAGGAAAAGTAAGTAACAATACAGGAGTTAAATTAAAATGCAAGATAAACAGTACAAGAGATTTCCAAAAGTCATACCTGATTAATTACTAAATGAGCGGTATTGGTAGGGGTTGCAGCTAATTCAGAGGAAGGATGTCACAGAAGACCGACATGTGGGAAGACTTCACAGACAAGCTGGGGTAGGGGCTACCCTAGGACAGTCGGGATCTGGGTGGGAGAGAAGAGTGGGGAGGGCATGTCAGGAAGGGGCAGCCATAAGACCAAAAGGCACAGAGGTGAGACCAAAAGCAAGCAGTGTTCAGGGGCCAGGGCGGGCTCAGTATGGCTGGAAACAAAGTTAAGCTGTTTTAGATTAAGAAGGGCCTTCAATGCTCAAGTTTAGATCTTATCCTTTTAGCAATGGGAGTGGGGGAAACAACAGATATACTTAGATTAAATACAAAACACTTAGCTAATCAAGAGAAAATATTCAAGTCTGATCTTAGGACACTTATCTGTGGAGTATGACTCTCTCTACTTCCAAAGAGGATTTGAAATGATGTCTGCAGGGTGGTCACCTCCAAAGGAATAGCTCTGGGCTGTCTAGCTTTGGGTCATGGCCAGAGACTTTTGAGTCCCACTGTGATCCCAAATTATAACTAGCACAAAGGTGAGCTAAAAAATTCCCTGACAGGCAGGCAGGAAAAATGCTCCCAAAAGACAAGTATCTTTACAAATGACAGAATATTTATTAACAATACCTTTAAAAAAAGATTACATATGCTAGATCACTGGTAAATGTCATTTACACTGGGGCTGAGGACTACCTGGGGTGTCATGTTTTTTTCATTCATTTTATTATTTTGTTGATTTTTTGTGTGTGTGTGATTTTAGATTTTATTTTAACATAGAAGTAAGTAATCATATCAAACTAAGAAAGGAACACAGCTTGAAATACTGACAATATTTTTTTCCGGTTACCACCCTAATTGTTACACAAATGGAATCCTGATTATGACTTTATTGGATAAATATAACTAGAAGGTTGAAAAGTTAAGTTATATTATTTGTAAGCAAAAATGACAAATTACAGGCAAATTTGAGCTCTCTGAGAAAGAAGAAAAGATGGCAGCGTGTTTACATGTGAAAATTTTTATAGAAAATTTCATTGCCTTTTATATTACTGTTCCACTAGTGTCAGCTTACAAAACCTCCCCATCATAACAAATAGTTCTTTTCATAAGAATACGGATTTGTTGATATTGTCATTTTCCAATGTGTGATTTAAAGACTTAGAAGGTAAAGCTTATAAAGCAACTAGGCTACCTACTGCAAAACAGGAGAATCATCAAGATATCATACAATTGTACTAAAGATCTCTCATAGAGTCATATGAAAAATTCTTTGCGGCAACTATTTGCTAAAATAGGAGAAATCTTCCAAACTCCATACGTAATTTTGATTCAAAAGAAGGGCTCTATTATTACAGAGATACATGTATTATATTTAAGAAATTTTGTAAAGAAATTATGACTCTATTGACAGAGAATTACTTCTTTTTTTAAAATTTACATTCAAAACAGATACATTTAAAGATAGTAAAATTATCTTGTATCCTTTGAAAGACTTGATTGACTATAGTAACTTTTGGTCTATGTTACTACAGGATATGTAACTTTAAATTTAAGGTCTAAGATAATGCTACTACAAAGACAATGCTAACTTAGCTGAGTGAAAAGAAAGTCTTACTGTACAATGCTAAATTCAGGGATGGGAGTATTGCACAAGGTGCCTCTCAGGCAGTCGATTTAGGTTTTGAGATTGCAGCCATTCCTGAAACCATCTCAAGTTGTGTTGAACAACAGAATTCACAGCAGGGCGGGAAAACATATTGTACATGTCAAAAAGCATTAACCATTCAAAGAGTAATTTGCACACAGCAGCCTTGAGTTATAGACCAAATCTTCAGCTGTTCTGCCACTAGATCCTCATAAAACTGTACAAGTCATTTCCAATTTATTAACCAAAGTGAGTTTCAAACTCTGTTTGTAAAGGAAATGTTTTCAAATTATAATTGCATGGTTGTGTTGCCCATAGCATTTTACAGCAGAGGAAAAAATTAATATCTACATTATATGTTAACTTTAAAAAATTCTATAAAACACTAAATATATAATAAAAAATATGCATATAAGGACATATGTAAACTGCTTTGGTAACATCATATTACAGATGTCTTCAGTGCATTGCAGAGTTTCCAAAGAACCTTCAGACAAAGCTAGGTTTGCTTTGAGGAAGTACTGTATAATGCCATTCCTAAAGAAGCAAAAAACATTTTTTTTTTCCGGTAATAAGATGTACTCGAACAACAATATTACTTAATACTGGGTGTCTTCAAAACAACTAGCTAAATGTTGCTTATATTATAAACAGCAAGTCCTTTAGATAACTTTTGTCATAAACTGGACCGAGCTGTGAGGGAAATCATTATCGTACTGATGGCTGACAGCGTGCACGCGTTTGAAGTGGAAGCCCCGGATCCTCTTGCATAGGCATCTGAAAAGAGAAAAAAATTCACTCAAAATAAATAAATAAATAAATAAATAAATAGAAAAGTAAAACAGCCTCATCCTGGCTACAAAGGGAAGAGAGGTCAATGAAACTGCAGAACTTTCTGGGTTCTACTAGAAATAATTACCTCTTAATGACTTTTCAATATCGGTTCTATTATTACCTAGCCATGAACTTGGGAGCAGGGTGTGGGACATCCCTCCCTGTACCTTAAAGCATTTGTAAAATGAGAATGTCCACATCTAACGTGAGAAGAAACTTCAATATTAGTAATAACAATACGGACAAATAGATTGATAACGCAACAAAATGAAAATTGCTACTCCCTTTTGAATTCTACCTTGGCGCTGGGCACAGACCTATGTGGCACTTAAATCTTGCAAAACCTGGATCACGGCCAGCTATTGCTGTTACCCCATTTAACAGATGAGATTTGGGCCCAGAGAAGTAAGGTAACTTTTCTAAGATCACCTAGCCAGTAAATAGCTGGATTGGGATTCAGATCCATGTCTGTCTAAATATACCCCTTTTCTCCAAACAAAATAATCTCTATGCTTTTTAAAATTTTTCTTATGGGTCCTACATTTTTCTTTTTCTTTTCTTTCAAGGCTAGTCAAGTGAAGCAGAGGGAGTGGAGAAGGAACAAAGGAATCTGTAACTGGCTGTGATCAATTAGTTGTAAAGACCACTGCACTCGGACCAGCTGGGCCCGACATTTTTCATAGTAAGAAGTTACCATCTGTCATTCGAGGTTTCTTCAATACTGTAAGATCTCTGTGACCCACATAATGAAAAATCTCTTGAGGGAAGAGATCACATTTTGCTCACAGTCACATCCTTATCATCTAATAACTACAGCAATATAATTGCTTAATCTATGTTTTTATAATGAATAATCAAACCAGGAATCAGTCAAAAAACCAATACTTGCAATAAGAAAGTATGAAGTCAGATTTTTAACAGAGTGAGATAAATAAACCCCAGTCGTGTGTGTTTGTGGCCTGGAGATTACTTCCACATCTCCCCATAAATCTGGCTCCTTTTCAACAGAAGTTAGAGCCCCTGTTTGGTGAAGCATAGAATCCAATTCTCCCCAGTTTTTTTTAAAAGATAAAAATGCCTTTAGTGTTTGTATGCAAAAAAGATGCAGTAAATATAAACTCCATCGAGAAACGCTGGAAAATCACCCGTGGGTTCTAAAACATGGCTCTGTGGAGCCTCAGTTCCCCACCCGAAGGCCTGTCTATTAGCATTAACACAAGCCTACTGAGTCCCACATACACAAAAGGAGATTCAGAAGCAGGGGGAAATGACCAATGAACTTTTTCTCTTCTGATTTGAGGCATTGGAATTTTGTAGATGCAATTAAAATTGGTTAGTGGGTGCTTTACTATTACTTGTATCAGCAAGAGACCATAAGCTGATCTGAAGAACAGCTGAAAAACATCTGAAAAACAATGTGATGGCAGGGGCACACCGCAGGGCTAAAACTTAGGACTACATGGGGAGGATTTTGCCCAGGATATAAAATATTGTATCTTCACTGATGGCTTGAAAATTGATATCGCCAGCCTCCACTGATCCCCTAATCTCTAGACTGCTAAAGCCAAGACCAGTGAAAATCTACACTTAGATATCTCACTGCTATCATTCTTTTTTTATTGTGGTAGAATACATGTAACATGAAATTTACCCTTTTAACTAAAGTGTGCAATTCAATGGCATTAGAGACACTCCAGTGTTGTACAACCAGCACCACTATTTAGTTCTAGAATTTTTTCGTCACCCCAAGTGGAAACCTCGTAGCCATGAAGCTGCCACTGGCCAGGCATTGCCCATCACCAACCTGATTTCTGTCTCCATGGATCTGCCTATTCTGTGTTTTTTCTTTAAATAAATGGAATCACACACAAGAACAAAAAATAACATGCTGCTGAGACACTTACAAACATTTGAAAACCAGATTGAATGTATTAGCTCAAAAAAGAATACTCTCCACATCCTTCAATGATATTTGAAAGTGAAGATAATAGAGACACATGAGTTTACAGGTATGTTGCATACACACGTTCAAAATAAATAGTAAGTTTGAAATATTTTCAACTGAAGACATTGAGCTACATTGTTTCACTGGAGACAAACTGCTACAGCACTTTTAAGAATGCTTTTGCTTATTCCTCCCGACCGAGTCATGCTTTTAACTTTCTAAGCTGTAATTCTGGAGTTATGTAAATGCAAACCACATATGTCAACATGGAAAAACCTGAGTGACTGATTTGAGCTGCTTTAACCTTATTTTTGATTGGCAACAGATTAATCAGTCAAAACAGGGCAAGCTGGTTTTTGCACGCAACTGCCTGTGATTGGCAAACATCAGTTGTCTGAGGGAGAGAGTTGGTAGCCTCTATTTTTATTGTAAGTCTTATTTTTCTGGGCTTAATTTGTTTCAAGCCCTGACTCATCTGGAAGGCTGATAAGATAAGACAGCCAGGGGGAAACAGAGAAAAAAGCCTTTCTTACTTGATATCTTTGGAATTCGAATTTGTTCACTGCTGCTGCCATCGCCTCCATCGCTGAATGGCTTGATTTCTATTATATAATCTTCATCAAAAGGCAAAGAAAGCTCCACCGATGTTTTATTTGTTTCAATGACAGATGTGCTGCTTTGTCTGTTCCATCTGTACAAGACCTGCCAATACAGAAAGAACAGGTGTCACCTGCTGTTCTCACAAAGGCCCCAAAGATGGAGCATTCATTTGTTTTCACCTCTGGGCACCAGCTAAATGCAGGGACGTTGAGGTTGTCCGGCTGCCCACTTGCATTTGGAAGCCTCGTTTACCGTGAGGGCCACGTCTGCAGCTACCCTTTCATTATGAGGAGAGAGTTTCAAAGGATACGACAGCAGGGGAGTGGGCAGCGTGATCCTACCAACTGCCTAAACCATGGGAGGCTCAGGTGACATGCCTGAAAAAATGGGAAAAATGAATATCTCCTTAAGGATGCACAGAGCTCGGTTACACACTGGACTCCGGCATCAGAATAGACTTGGCCATTGCACGACTGTGGGCCACTTACTTCACCTCTCTGAGTCTCACTTCTGTCATCTGTAAAATGGGGACAGTAATATCCCCCATTTTGGAGCATTTTCAAGATTGCACAAGGATGGAATATGGGGAGGGTCTGGCTCAAAGGAAGCATGTAAAGAATAGTATCTATGAAGGCTTAAACAGAATAAGAGAAACGCACATGGCAAAGTTTAAAAGCATAAGGTAAGAATAGCCAAAAGGTCGTTATTATCATGAATCTTTTGGAGAGAGGACAGTTCAGCACAGGGAGATCTCTGAAAGGCAAGGGCAGTAACACTCCTCCCCTTTCCTCCAACTGGGATCCCTTTTTGAGAATCTACATAGAAAAGAGTCAATCACTGTCACCCCGCAAGTGTCTGGAGCTTCCAACAGTCCCACTTACACGTCTTTGTTTTCCTTCTTGACCCCCACTGGGTTTTGAGTTTGTGGTGTGATTCACTTGATGAGGTGGCCAACTAGCTCTCCTGAAAACACATTCACCTTCCTGGGACTGCCTGCTCTGATTGGCATGAACTCCAATCAGAAACAAAACATATAGGTTTGGGAAACATATAGGTTATCTATAGAAAGTGCATTTACCTACAGAACCACTATAGCTCATCCTCTCCAGATTCCTGTGGCAATTGAAATGATAGGGTTGGATCAGACGGTGGTTGTCTGTCCTGACTGCATGTTAGAAGCACTTGGGGTGCTTGCAAAATACTGATGCTCTAGATCAGTGGTTCTCATGAGGGGTGGGAAGGGTGGGGGAGAAATTTTGCCCCATAGGGAGGTATTTGGCAATGTCTGCAGACATCTTTGGCTGTCAGAACAGGTGCTAACTGGTGTAGCCGGTAGAAATCCGGGCTGCTCCTGAACATCCTACAATGCAGAAGACAGCCCCACATCAGAGAATCACCTAACTCAAAGTGTCAGCAGTGAGGAGGTTGAGGAACCCTGTTCAAGTTCTGCTCCAGCAGGCCTGAGTAAGGCTCTGCAGAGGTGGGGTCCAGGCTGTGGAATGTTTTCATAAAAAAAGGTCCTCAGGTGATGTTAATATGGGATGGGCCTCTTGAATTCAATTAGTGGATCTCAAACTCCAGCATGCATCAGAATTACTTGGAAAGTTTGTTGAAACACAGGCTGCTGGGGCCCCATTCCCAGAGTTTCTGATTGTGTAGGTCTGAGGTGGGACCTGAACATTTGTATTTCTAACAGGTTCCTAGCTAATGCCAATGTCGCTGGTCCAGGGATCATGCCTTGAGAACCACAAGATTAGCTCATCCTTCCCTAAAATCCTCTATAAATTCTGATCTGCTGATGTTAGGGACATAAGGTCACTCTTCTATCTCAAGACAAAACCAAACACAAATGAAATTCATAAAATTCCCTTAAAATGGTGTAGATCCCATTTGTTCCCTGGCATTTCATCACCTTAATTTATGTCTCTCTAATACAAGGTGGAAAACACAATTTCCTTAAGGTGGAAAGATTCCTACGTGTCCCCCCCTCCTCCGCAGCGTCAGTTGTATCAGACTCAGCACCCCCTCGCTAATGATTAGGCACAAATAAATCCTCGGGCACCTTCAGGAGTGCCAAAGCTTCTCATCACAGCCCTCCAGGAGAATGGGCTGGCTGATGGGATGCAAGGTCACATCTGGCTTTGAGGAATAAATTGCTTCTTTGATTTACCTCTGGTCCTTGTAAGAGCTCAGAGAATTCAACTAGTTTCAAATATAAATCCAAAAGAAACACTTCCAGGAAAAAGCAGCCTTTTTATCAGCACTGCTTATCAGTTTTGCAATATTAGGAACAGCAGTGGGACCTAAATAAAGTCCGGTCAAACTTTTATTTACACCAAACACTTGGTTCCTCTGATTGACGTGAAGGCTGTGCTTGCATTTGATATATATCCAGGGAGGAAGACAAGTGGAAAGAATGGATTCGTGGCAATAATATTAATAGCAAATATTATCGACGACTTCTACTTCCATTATTGAATGTCTGGACACTGTATGTTCTAAATGCTTACATAGATGACCTCTTAAAGTAGGCACTGTTACTATTCTGATTGCAAGGATGAGAAACTGAGACCTGGAAACGTTCAGCAACTGCCCAGGGTCCCATGGCTAGCAGGTGGCGGAGCCTGCATTCAGGCCCAGGCAGGCTGCCTTCAGAGCTCGATTCTTAGCGAAGATCAGCTTGGCCGCCACCTGTGTGGCTGTGGGCACATTGCTTCCCCTTTCTAGTCTGTGTCTTTGTAAATTCAAAACAAGGGGGTTAGACAGGAGAAAACTGGTGCCCACGGGTCATATCCAGTCTGCATATATTATTTGTTTGGCCCTCATGGTGTTTAAGTGTTTTTTCTTTTTTTTTAGTTAGATGTCAACATTTAAAAACCAAGAAATTATACATGAAAAATTTTTGGGTTCTATTGAAAAACTGGAAGATATGGCCACACTGGTTGCTACAGTTTGAATGTTTGTCATCTCCAAAACTCGAGTTGAAATTATTTAATTGCCATTGTAACAGTATAAAGAGGTGGAATCTTTATGAGTTGATTAGGTCATGAGGGCTCCAGCCTTATTGGTGGGATTGGAGCTGTGATAAAAGGGCTGGTTCTGGCCGGGCGCGGTGGCTCATGCCTGTAATCCTAGCACTCTGGGAGGCCGAGGTGGGTGGATTGTTTGAGCTCAGGAGTTTGAGACCAGCCTGAGCAAGAGTGAGACCCCATCTCTACTAAAAATAGATAGAAAGTATATGGACAACTAAAAATATATATAGAAAAAATTAGCCGGGCATGGTGGCGCATGCCTGTAGTCCCAGCTACTCAGGAGGCTGAGGCAGAAGGATCGCTTGAGCCCAGGAGTTTGAGGTTGCTGTGAGCTAGGCTGATGCCATGGTACTCTAGCCCAGGCAACACAGCCAGACTCTGTCTCCAAAAAAAAAAAAAAAAAAAAAAGAGCTAGTTCGGCCTCCTCTCTCTCTCATCCTCTCACTTTCTGCCATAGGGTGATGCAGCAAGGCGGCCTTTGTCAGATGCCAGAACTTTGATACTGGACTTCCCAGCCTCTAGAACTGTAAGGCAATACATTCCTGTTCATTATAATTAGTAATTCCCCAGTCTCAGGTATCCTGTTACAGTAGCACAAAATTGACGAAGATGGTCCTTCCTGTCTGGCAACGATTGGCTGGCAGGCAGAATAACCAAGTGGCTAGAAGGTGGGACTCTGGACCCATCCTACTGTATTGAGATCCCAGGTCTTCAACACAGTAGCTGTGTGATTTAGGCAAGTTACTGAACTCTGTGCCATGGTTCTTCATCTATAAAATTGCGGGCTAATAACTTCACCTACTTCATGGGTTATTATGAATTTAAGATGCCTTATAACAGTGCTTCACCTTAGCATATATATTAATAGTTTTTCAAATGGACTGAGTCAATGTAACTCTTTTATGTTATCCGCCTGTCTCTGCAGGCAGTTTATTTTGTGATACCGAGACCAGATGTTCTCCTTTTAGCTCTGGTGTCAATAAAGTAGTACAGGATTTGTGCTAACAGAATAGTCTAGGCCTCAAATTTTCTTAAGTCAACTTTTTGTTGAGACTGTCTATCCAAGCTGAGACCTCACAAATCCAGACAATTTAGTTAAAAAGCAAAAATAAACCTACACTGCAACACCTTTAGTATTTAGGATAAAAAGCAAATTTTTGGAAGGGGCAAGTCTGATATAAACAATAGCTATTTTTAGGCTGGGCGTGGTGGCTCACGCCTGTAATCCTAGCACTCTGGGAGGCTGAGGCGGGCAGATCATTTGAGCTCAGGAGTTCGACACCAACCTGAGCAAGAGCGAGACCCTGTCTCTACCAAAACAATAGAAAGAAATTATCTGGACAACTAAAAATATATAGAAAAATTAGCCGGGCATGGTGGCGCATGCCTGTGGTCCCATCTACTCCGGAGGCTGAGGCAGAAGGATTGCTTGAGCCCAGGAGTTTGAGGTTGCTGTGAGCTAGGCTGACGCCATGGCACTCTAGCCTGGGCCACAGAGTGAGAGTCTGTCTCAAAAATGAATAAATAAATAAATAAAACAAAACAAAACAAAAACAATAGCTATTTTTAATGAGTCAAATTCTCCATCAAAGAGCACTCTGCCATTGTAATTAGATTTGTATTTTATTCAGCCTATAATCTCACCTCTATAAGTGACATGAGAGTTTCCTGGGATATCTTGGGAGGCGCCATATATGTGTGTGGGGAGGGGGCAATATATATACACACAGTTGTCCCTTGTTATCTGCAGAGGATTGGTTCCAGGACCCCCCATAGGTACCAAAATCTGGGGATGCTCAAGTCCCTTATATAAAATGGTATAGTATTTGCATATAACCTAAGCACATCCTCTCCTATACTTCAAATCATCTTTAATTATAATACTTAGTACAAGTATATGCTCTGTAAATAGTTGCTATTCTGTATTTCTTAAAATTTGTATTTTATTGTGTTATTTTTATTTTTCTGAATTTTTTTTTTTGAGATAGGGTCACCTGTCACCTGGGCTAGAGTGCAGTGGCATCATCACAGCTCACTGCAACCTCAAACTCCTCGGCTTAAGGGATCCTCCTACCTCGGTCTCCCGAGTAACTGGGACTATAGGCGTGCACCACTCCACCAAGCTAATTTGTTGATTTTTTGTAGAGACCTGATCTTGCTTTTGCTCAGCCTGGTCTCAAACTCCTGACCTCAAGCAATGCCCCCACCTTGGCCTCCCAAAGTGCTAGGATTACAGGCGTGAGCCACAGCACCAGCCTTTTTTCTGAATATTTTTGATCCATAGTTGGTTGAATCTGAGGATACAGAATCTGCAGATACAGAGGGTCAACTGCATATATATTTAAATTACATACCCGAAACATTCATATGTGTAGCAATTCAATTTCTATAACCAGTTACATGGGATACTTTGGAATCTAACTGAGGAGGTATAGGGAGTCTGCCTCTCTACTCCCTGCCCTAAAAATAAGGGAAGTGATTAAGTTGGAAATTAAGAACAACTCAGAAAATGTCCTTTCCTATCACCTATTCTAACCTTGTTACCCACTCTTTTCTCTGCTGTCACCACGTGTGGTTCCTACAGCATTTCACACACTTGCTACTCACCCAGCACTCATGCTTCCTTGGATGCAAAATTCCCAACATAGAGATAGTCTAGACTAGATCTAGAAGATATAATGAACCAACATAAAAAGATATATTTGGAAAAAAGTGTCTAAATCTATGGTGATCATCTGGTCTGCTCACATCTGAAATTTCAATTTGTTCCAATGTCTTGTTTTATTTCTATAGAAATAAAAGCAGTTTCCCTAAATCCTACACTAAGCCCAGCACATCTTTCCTCAGAGGTCAAATGCCCTTGTGTTTGTCCTGACCTGCTTTATTCCCACCACACATCCTGCCTGATTTTATGCTGCTCAAGCGAATCTTCTGGATGTCTGCAAAAGTGTCTGCTGAGGTAGTAAATGTAAGATAGACCTTCTTGGAAGGGTGCTACCAAGGCAAGCTCACATGAGTCTCTGAGACCCTGCCACTTCTTTGCAGGAGTGCCAAGAAGTGGCAACTAAATAATAATTGTCACTCAGTTTTTCTTCTAAAAATGCCTATCATTTCTCAGACACAGTTCAGTGAAGCAGACCAGCTTTATCGATCCCTGCCCCTGAGAAGGTTGAAGGCACTCCACGTCACTGTACTCGATGGGCTTCTGTTTTTGCACCTGTAAAGTGATCTCTAGAATCCCTCGCCATGCTAACCTTTTGCCTGGCTGCTGAAATGCTTCAGGTAGCTCCCTGCTCATCAGTTTTATTTTAGCAACAGCTTGAAAAGGAGCTTAAAATTTAGTTAAAGGTTTGCCCATGGAGCTTGTGCAGCTCCCAGGGACTCCTAAAGCTTACCTGTGTTTTTATTGTGCTTTCTTCTACCTGGTCTACTGGGTGTAACTGGAAGCTGGGAGGAAAAATTTTTCTTTTGTATTTTTTTTTACTTTCTCTCTTGGTTTGGTTAAATTAGTTTTGCCCACATCCCATCTGCTTTTGGTAATATTGTGGTAATCAAGGTCAAGGTGATCAGGCAGTGTTAGCCAGGGTGGGAAATCCAAGGTTGCAAAGGTCTGTCTTCGTTCTAGCCTTCTTTCTTTTCTTCATTTTAGTTTTCTCTTCCCTCATCCATCTTCCAACTTACTCAACCCCATGTCTGTTTTACCATAGACAAAACTGATCAGATAAACTCTTTCACATTATTTCACACCAAGAGCTAAATGATCTAGGATTTTAGGACATGAGATCTCCATTCTAATACAACCTACACTCTAATATGGCCATAGGGAATGTATCCTGGGCGGGAGAAATAATGGTGACAATTCAAGCACAGTCCTCTGGAAGCCCATAGTCTGGGGATTTACAATAAGTCTTCAGTTAATTAGCAACTACCCAAGAAGATGCAAAGTACTTTTTAAAATCTGGTAACTAGAAGGAGCTCTAACCATCAGGGAAGGCTTCTACGCTGAGACCTGAAAGCTGAGTGGCTCCTTGGGGACACATAGGGTGGCAGTCCGGGAAAGAAGGAACAGATATGCAAAAGGTCAGAGAAAGATAAAGACACTAGAAATTTCTCCTTTGATTTAAAAAAAAGTAAATGCAGTTCTAGAGAGTTTAAGTGATTTACCAGAAGTCACATACCCAATAGAGGACCAAAATATGGATTTCCTATCTCTTTATCCTATATATGATTCTCCCAGAAGAGTTTGGTTTTAAAAAGGACCCAGTGAACGTTCTGCAGAGCGGTTCTTAGGGAACGTTTCTCCGCTGGTAGAATACAAGTCACTGTGCCATGAGGATGAAGAAACAATAAATAGTCCATGGCAGGGAGGGTCTTCTGAGTTTTTCTCTATGTACCTTATCCGAGGCTCTACCACCTTCTACATCAACTCCTAATTCCAGTTCTTGTTTTACCTACTATTTTCCAATGATCCTGTGTTCTTTAACCAGTGCCTGACAGCACTGCCTATCTGCTACCTCAATAGCTCTGCACAAAAATGTCACAAGCTGGCAGCCTGCAGGCTTAATTCAGACTGCATACCAGTTTTATTTGGCTTGTCTTCCATTGCCTCAAATGTTGTTTAAAAGCAAAACAAAACAAAATTAGAGGAGTTGCCAACATTTAAAAATTGAAAAATTTTACATACTAATCTATTTTTTTCCTGCCATCTTTTGAAACATTGACATGTCTGGGGCATTGTGCCCACTTTTTCACAAGGCAATGGAGGCAGGAAGTTAGTAGCAGCTGGTGCATTTTGACAGAAGCACACTGCCTAGTTGGCTACAGCTTCCACCTGCCTGCTTCTGCCACTCATGTTATCTGGTGTACACGTCTTTGTAATCCTTTCATTTATTTTCTGGTAGATAAAAGACCAGTTCACAAGACTCCAGAAAATTTTGACTTCCAAGCTTTCCTATTTGAAAACATTTTCAAAATCATAGGTTTGGTTTTATAATCTTCCTTTTATTTATTTTTGTATTTTATTTATTTATTTTTTTTTAGAGACAGGGTCTTGCTACGTTGCCCACACTGAACTCAAACTCCTGGATGCATCTGATGCTCCTGCCTCTGCCTCCCCAGTCACTGGGACTCTATAGGCATGTGCCACCATGCCCAGATTTATAATCTTCCTTTTATAATGAAAACTACAGGACAGTTCATTGAAGTTGTAAGAACCATTTTTCTTTTGAATACAAAACCACTGAAGGTCAAGAACATTGTTAACATAGCCCAATGATTATGGTTTCTCAAAAGCTTTTTGAAAGTCATTTACTCATAACATTCTAGCGCTAGAAAGGGAACAAAATGCCATATAATTTAAATACCCACATTATATTTCCTTTTTCTAACATCTCCTTGGGGGTGACGCAGCTAACACTTGATTATTTGCAGTGATGGAGAACCCTCTGTCTCTCCTTGACAGTCCATTTTTGAAGAGCTTTGGCTATCAGAAAGCAAAACTGAGCCAAAATATCTCCATGTAACTTTCACTCATTGGTCATAGTTTTATTCCTTGTAACCTTGAGGAACAATTCTACTTGCCGTTCCTTCCAATAGCCCTTCAGATATTTCAAGTGGTTATTATCATGCTTCTGAGACTTGTTTATCCAGCTAAATAACCTTGGTTCCTTCATTCATTCCTCACAGATTTGTCAACCTCCTGGTCACAGTGTCTCAGTGCATGCTGTGGTCTATAAATGTAGCCGTCATCAGTTCTTTCCCTGTCTGCACAAGCAAGTTGCTCCGCACACTGAGAGGTAGAATCCATTTCCTCTCCCTTTGAATCTGAGCTGGCCTCACAGTAGGCAGTTTCATCTTTAGCTTTTAAAAGGACTGGCAGCTTCTGCTTTCTCCTTCTCGAAGCCAGCAACCATGTAAGAAGTCTGCCTACTCTGAGATCACCATACTGTGAGGAAGCCCAAGTTACCCACGTGGAGAGGCCTCATGCAGAGAATGATCCCTGGCCAGCCTCCAGTTCTGCCACTCATTCTAAGTGAGAAGCCAGAAGTGTGTGAAGAAGCATCTTAGTCATTCCAGCCTGAGAAACTGCCTATTTTAGTCCTGTCCAGATTGTAGAATCATGAAACATGCTATGTTATTATTGTTTTAGCCCCTAGTTTTGGGGTGGTTTGTTAGGCAGAAATAGATAGCTGAAAACCTTGCAAAGATAATTATAATCCCCTTTAATTGTGGCAATGAGACTATATACACGTTCTTTTCATTTTCTCTTTAAAGATAGGCTGACATTTATGGGATCAGGCAAACAAATTTTCTGGAAAATTTGCTTTTTCTATATAAACTATAGAAACATGAACAAAATGATTAATCATTAGTAATATTGGGAAGTTACTGTTGTTGATTAAAGAAAATACTGAGATAAGATCAAAACAAAGCTGTTAAAAAGTGGTTCTTCAGGGTTTTTGCCTAACCTTTTTTAGGTGATTGTCTAAATCTGGGCCAGTTACCATAGACCACTTATAAAACTCAGAGCAAACCACTTTGGGGGCAGCGATTCCTAAAGAGGCTGGAAGAGCATCAGAGAGTGTGAGAACATGAATCGACTGTATGATTCATGTAAGAGACTATCCCCACTAATGCAGGATTAGGTGCCTTTGCAAAAAAGAAATTACCCACTTTGTATCCTTTTACTTCCGACTCATTATCCAAGGCCTTCACTTGATCCCAATTCAGGATAATTTTGGAGTCCGATGAATTCCATATGATGTTTCCGGGGGGCTGACTTGGTGCTATAAAAAAATTAAGATATACGAAGTCACAGATTATTAAGTCTCAATGGATTCTGAGGAATATCTCCTTACTAGAATTTGAGAGTGGAGACAATTTAATGGGCTATTGCACTAATATGTATCTTCAAGGTCACTAAAATCTGATGAGATACAGCATTGCAAATGGAAAAAGATTCAGTTGGTCGCCTAACATTTATAGCTAAGAGAAGTAGCCCTTCCCAGTGAGGAGAAAAACATTTATCTTTCTGTCCTCCAGAGCAGTGAATTTTGCATGGTATTTGGAAAGGTTCAGTTAAAATGTTAAGGTAAATTTGAAACCACATAATGTTACCAATTAGTATGCAAATGATCATTGGGAGGTGGGGACAGAAAATGAACTTTGGATATGTTTGATGCATCCCCCAAATATTTCTGAGCAAGTTTGTTCTTACGTGGCTTCCTGGTTGTCACATTGACTGTCGCACTAGAGGGGCCTGTCCCAGCGGAATTATATGCCTTGACAGCTAAGTGATACAGTGCACTGCCTTTTAAGTTGGTGATTTTTGTTGATGTCTGATTTCCAACTGTTCGTATTTTTCTAGCATTTTCTTCCTTGTCTTCATGTCTCCAATATTTAACCTGAGAAAATAAAAAGAAAGACCTTGGAAATCACCCCCACTGGGGATATTTCCAGTGTCACTGCACAGTAATTTTTTTTATGCAGATTTTTATGCTAGAGTTAGTTTTCTATACCAATTCATGAAGCAGAGCTTTCAGAACAAAAAACTTGGTATGTTCCATGAAATTATCCACAGTAAGAAAGGTCCCTTTTCTCTTCTTCGATTCCTAGTGAGATGGTAAATCTGCACAACCCTTGGTGGTTATTTCTTCCTTTTCCCCCCACATTTGTTTTGAGCTCAGGTGAGCCCGGGCATATCAGACGTCAAAGCTCATTTTGTCAACCATCTCATAAATGCTTAGATTTGCATGTATTTTCAAAAATACTTCTAGAGTGAAACACAGAAAAAGGGTAGTCTCACAGCTGAATGTTCGATGCTTCCATGAATGCTCAGCTGGAAGCCAGGCCTGGGTCTTTTCTCATCAGAGAGTGTCTTGAAGGCCTGGCTGAGGGGCACAGACTCTTTGCCGGACCCAAGGCATATCTCTTGCCTACCTCATAACCTTGTATGCGTCCTCTGTTCTTTTCCAGGGGGGATGCCCAGAAAACTTCAATGTCTGTGGCAGATAGACTTCTGGCAAAGATGCTGGCTGGTGGTTTGGTGGGTTCTGCAGACAAATGTGGAAAAAGTTATTACTCTATCAGCTGCACCTGGACAGGCTTCCAGACACTGGCATTACAAGGTACAAAAAATTCACGGTTATAGAATCATCCTTAATGATTGTGAGACAAACCCTCATTTTGCAGAAGAGCGGTGATTAACAGCTGAGGGTTGGTGATAGTGAAAATTTGTCCCAAGTCTTTCGGTTCTAAATTTGGGGGTGGGTGGAAGAGAAGTAACCCAGAACTATTTACATTTAAGCACCAGATTTTCACAGCCAGCAATTCCCTTAACACAGATCCTTCTTAATTAGCATTTAATGAATTTTATTGCTTACGACATGGCTAAATTATGTTTTTCTTTAAGAAAGACCCTTGAAAGGAAAATGTTAACATATACAAATGGTACACAGTTCTGGCAGAATCTGGCAAAAATAACTGAAATTTGGGAAGCATCAGTCCAGCCTCTCCTTTGCAGCTGAAGATGCTAAGGCCCAGGGAGTATATACTTGTCCAAGTTCATACAGATTGCAATGTGGAACTGAACTGTCACCCAGCTCTCCTAAATTTTAGCCAAGTCACTTGACTGCCCCTTTTCCTTGTCTCTCTCATTTTCATAATCCAGTGACTAGGACTGTCACCTAGGAGAAGATGAAGTGTATGCAAGGGGCTGAAGCTTGTTTGGATCACTGTAAATCCTTTGGATTTGGTGGGAGTGTGGAGTATGCAGGGAAGGGCATCAGGCGTTGGTGCAGACAGAAGCAGGGGCTAGATAACGGAGGACTACTGAATCTAAGGGGATCATTTCTCTACCTGGGGAGAAGAATATCTTGCATCTTCACTGACTCCAAATTAATGACTCAACTTTCAGATTTTTTTTTTTTTTGAGACAGGGTCTTGCTCTGTTGCCCCAGATAGAGTGCAAGTGGTGTTATTGTAACTCACTACAACCTCAAACTCCTGGGCTCACGTGATCCTCCTGCCTCAGCCTCCTGAGTAGCTGGGACTACAGGTGCGTGCCACCACGCCCAGCTAATTTTTCTATTTTTAGTAGAGACAGGGTCTCGCTCTTGCTCAGGCTGGTCTTGAACTCCTGAGCTCAAGCGATCCTCCCTCCTGAGTCTCCCAGAGTGCTAGGATTACAGGTGTGAGCCACCGGGACCGGCCTCAGATGTTTTAATATTATCTCATTCGGAACATCATGTTTAAAACAACACAGATGAACTCCAACAGTGAGGAACACTGTGTGAGGGGCACTCTGAGAGCAGGCACGGCATAGAAGTGGTAATAATGTGTGAGACACATTAAACATAATGACAGTGTGGATGACAGTGAATGCAATCACACTGCTTCATGACTTACTCTTCTCTTTAATAAGTTAGAATAAATTATAAGTACAATAGGATTTATGAAAATACAAGTGGTGAGATAAAATGTGAAGCATGTCTTGATATTCACTTAAGGGCATAAAATAAAATCCTTTTAAAAGTAATGATGACATGTACATATAGATATGAAGGTCTTATGGGGTACTCACAATTCCTGTCCTTAGCAATGGAATTAATAAAGGATAGTCATGTGTGTTTATATGGAGTGAAGTTGCTGTCTTTTCAAGAGATTGGCGGTGGATAATGAACCAAATTTTTTACATTATCCTTTTCTCAAATCAGGATATGCCTTTAATTTGTATGTACAGTGCTAAATCGATTATACCTCCTAAAATATTTCAGAATTGAAGAGATATCAACTACTGGGGCGGCATGACTCCTACCTTCTTCTGCAGAATACACCACTGTGGTTGGGCTGAAGGGGCCTTCTCCTTTATTGTTGAAGACTCCCACTTTAACCTCGAAGGGCGAGAAGGGGCGCACGCTCTCATTCCTGAACACGTATCTGGAGGCATCGGCAGAGGCCAGCACAGTCAGCATCCAGATCATTTTGCCGTAGGGCCGGAAGGCCACCACGTACCCAAAGCCTCTCCCGTTTTGTAACTCCTCGGGGACCGTCTGGGAGAGAAGGGAGGTGGTCTTCAGAAATCACAGCAGTTCGATTCAAACGTGGAAATTGTTCCCTCCAGCCTCAACATTCTCATCTACATGCTGCCCTACTTATCTTATTTTGGGTTTTGTCAGGAGTCTTTTAAATCTAGGGTTTGTGGTCAGGCTGCTTTAAACACTCATGCGGTATTGGAGCGACGGCAGGGTTAGCAAACTAAATGCAGATCTGCAGTTCAGAGCCTGGCTCTTTGATGGGGCAGGCTCTGAACTAAAATAGTGGGAAAAGATTGTGAAAGAACCTGGACATCAGTCTCCTAAAAACCAACATTTCCTACACGTGCCATCTAATACTCCTCTCCTCCCTCCAGTGCAAAATAGACAAACGATCTCATTGAAGGAATAAAGACCATTATGGCTCAGGCGAGATCCCCCTCCCAGAAGGCAAGAGTCCATGGAGGGGTGCGGGATTCTTTCATTGCTGTGCTCTGGGTAAATGAAAGATTTTAACTTCTGGGGCTGTTGTCTAGACTCTTTCACAAAACATTAAGAATTCTTTTCTAAAGCTCCCACCTCCTCTCAAAGTCAATACTTAATAAATTGGTGACTAACTTTCCTCCAGGTTCTTTAAAAAAATACCTCCTACAAGAGGGTTCCAGAAGCAAAGTCAATTGTCAGGAAATCACACTAGTACACTGAAGCTGTCGCTGGCAGATGTTTAAATCAATTGGCGATGCAGCAATTCAGGAAGAAAAGACAAACTGGTTTTCTCTGAATAGCTTTCTTTAATATATATATATATATATATATATATGTATATATATATATTTGACTTGTGTTACTTTCCCTTTCATGACTGTTTTTCCTGTGATGAATCAAAACTTGCCTCTACAATTGATGGGCAAGCACCATCTTTTCCTGCTGGCCATTAGCTGTATGAAAAGGGAGTGTTTGCACTCAAATGTTAAATACAGAGGAGGGAATTGCCCAGCTATGTTTAACATGGAGGAAAATAATTAAACAGCTTAGACAAATGTATGTTCCTTTTGTTCTGTGATTCATTTACCTCCCAGGTTATAACCAGTTCAGATTTGCTGCCTCCTCCACCACTGACGTTAGCTGGGGTGACTTCAGGGACTGCACAGGAGACAAAAAACGAGTTATGTCAAATGGCAAAGTCAAATGAGGGTCAGGAAGGCTGCCTGGCTGAGGTGACTCACTTTCAAAAAATCCTGTGATGCAAAGTATATTGTGTGTAATACGTTTGCCCTTTGAGATCAGAAACATCGTCGCCAAGGGGCCCACAGCATCAGCTTGAGGAAGTGAAACGTACCAAGGAAATTGCTATTAATTACCTGTTTCCCATCCAACAAGGTACATATGTTATCTGACATGTCCGAACAATTGTTCAGCTCAATCCCTAGAGCCCGAGAGGTTCCCGGGGAGAGGAAAGGACTGAGGTTCTGGTCCTAACGCGTTTATTAAGCATGTGGTGGTACACAAGGAAAGACGGTACAAACTCTGCCCCTGCAGAGCTCACAGTCTGGGTGGCGGGTGAGAGCGCGTACACCACGATTACAGAGCCAGGCTGGCAACACACAAGAGTAGGGTACAGACAGCATGGAGAAGTGCGGTGGCGTTCTGGAGTGGCAGGCTGCTGAGAGTAGGGGTGACTATGGCTTCTCGGAGGAAGGTGAGTTTTGAGCTGGGTGTTGAAGGAAGTGGTGGACATAAGTTGACCCCTGGATCACTGTGCTTAACCTCTTTGATCCCCAGTTTTCTCTGTAAAAGAGGGGAAATGATGCTAGCTTCCTCCGCAGGGTTGCTGAGAGGAATTAATTACAGTTCAAGAAGGAGAAGAGAAAGCATGGGATTCACTATAGTATCATCATGTAACTGAAAGACTCCAGACAGAATATGAAAATGTCTCATTGGGGTATGTAGCTCATGACTGGGGATGTCCCCTCTTAGTTAAAGCCAATGACATAGATCTAGGTGGATTTTTTTTCCCCCCTGAGAATAGGGTCAGAGCTCCCATTTGCTTAGAGACTTTGCTACTCCTTCAACACACTGGCCTCTCCACAGCTGGGAGCTCTACAAAGGCCATGCATGTAGGCCTCTGGCTTTGCATTAGAGAAATAAAATTACGACTGACTCAGACAAATTTGTTATTCTCGCCCTGTGCTCACTCAAGCTATGTATGCAGAAGGCTCTACTAAATTGCTGACTGGTCTTGTATGAATTAGCAGCATGTTCTGAATCTTAGCTTTTGGGAACAGTTTATACCCTAAGAAAATCTTAGTGAACATTTCTAAAGAAGTTATTCTTTGCCATTAGTGCTTTCTGTGAGATGATTTTATTTGAAGTGTGGGGTATTTAAAAAAAAAAAAAAATCCTGTTAGGGGCATCCTGGTGACAAATGAATCAATGAAGAAAGAGCTGGCTTTTGAGAGAGCCATGCACAGTGTGTTCCCCGCTCTGTAAGTGGACCCAATGAAGAGAACTTCACTCCTGATTGACACTCATTGCCTGCTAAGCTGAGCTTCTACCGGCCTGATTTCTGAACATTATAATCATTTAAGGGGAAGGGTGTGCGAGTACAGAGCCTCGTTAGGGCTGAAGAGCAGCAAGAAGTCAAAGCCTCTCCCTGAGGAACAGATGCTGCCAGAACAGACCGTATCCTGGGTGTTACTCACGGGCTTCCTCGGTCCTCCGCTTCTCTGAGGGACGGCTGGGCTCCCCAATCCCAATCACATTGGCTGCAACCGTGCGGAACTCGTACTCCACCCAAGGGTTCAAACCCACCACAGTCGCTGTGAATGTCTTCCCATCAATGAGTTCTGGGACTGAAAGACATCAAAAGGAGCGGGGAGAGGGGACTGCTTCATAGCATTCTCAGAAAACGACTGCAGAGACAGCGTTAGGAAGAGCGGAACGTCCACCATCATCATCGTTGTCCGCAGCCCAGTGTAGGTGGCCTGACAGTAGCTGCACAGTCATTACAGTGAGGCAATCTCAGAACTATCTATGTATGTTAAACTGATAAATCAGATACCAGCGGATGACGACAACGTAAAAGTCATAAAGTCCTCAAGACCCAAAGCTACTCGACTGTAATCATTATTGCTATCACCTAACATGTTTTTCAGTATTTATTATTTAGCGCCAGGCATATTGTTTAATTCTTACAACTATCCCATGAAGAAGGTAAAATTATTATGTTCATTCTTAAACAATTCTTAGTGTGCTCATTTAATGGAAGAGGAAAATGATGTATAGAGATCAGCTCATTAGCAACCAGGATTAGGATTCATCTCCTAACTTCCAGATTTTTCTCATCTTTCCTTCCTAAAGCCACTCCTGTGACTCAGCAGAAACTCAGTGATTACAGCAGGAAACACAGAAACCCATTTCTGAGGATCCATAAGCTAAAATGAATAAAACAAACTGAGGTTGTTAAAATCAACGCAATTCATATGTATTGCATCAAACTGGGCATGGCACTCCATTTATCCGTCCTTCAAAACATTAAAGCCACACGCCCAAGCGTTAGTGTCTAGAGGAGTGTGTATCTTGCTTATAATTACTTGTTTGTCCAATTTTTCCCCAAATGAAATCTAAATTCAATAATGAATTGATTTGGAGGCATTGACAGAAGCAAGGATGGTATAAGAATTAAGACCCAAAGAGAAATGATTGTGAAACTTTAAAAAAAAAAATAGGAAGTGCTATATAATATAATAAAGGAAGAGGATGAAAATGTTACTGTAAACAATGGTTTAAAAAAAACAACCTTGGCCGAGTGTGGTGGCTCACGCCTGTAATCCTAGCACTCTGGGAGGCCAAGGCAGGAGGATTGCTCGAGGTCAGGAGTTTGAGACTAGCCTGAGCAAGAGAGAGACCCCCGTCTCTACTAAAAAATAGAAAGAAATTAGTCAGACAACTAAAAATATATAGAACAAATTAGCCGGGCATGGTGGCACATGCCTGCAGTCCCAGCTACTCGGGAGGCTGAGGCAGGAGGATTGCTTGAGCCCAGGAGTTTGAGGTTGCTGTGAGCTAGGTTGATGCCATGGCACTCTAGCCCAGGCAACAGAGTGAGACTCTGTCTCAAAAAACAAAAAACAAACAAAAAAAACCAACCTTGAATCTGTAAGGTTGGTTAGAAACCGCCCTCATACCTTTTTATCCCCAAATTTATCCATCTAAAGAAATGGGCAGCAAGAGACTCTCTGCAGTCCTTAGTTACAGGTTCTTGAGAGCAGTGTGTAAAGTCTGCAAAGACTATGATTGCAGTCCAGCAGATTCCACTGTTTCCCAAAGTGTACCTCACTGAAACACAGAAGAATTAGGGAGTACACAGATTGATGCATTTTATTTTTATAACTAATGTATTTTTTAGTATGTGTTAAGAAAACGTATATAACCAGCACAACAGATGCGTCATTGCACAGATATTATTGCTGAGGATGAGTTAAAAGACAAACGGGAGCTGATATCCAGAAAAAATATTAAATGATAGTACAGTGGGCTGAGGTTTGGGAAACAGTCATAATGTGTCATTTATAGCTGTGTCTTAATGAGAACCTAGATGTCCGTTGGCATCTACGGCAGCGCTCTGTGCATTTTGCTGAGTTCAGAAGGCCCCGAACCAAGCATCCGGTATGGTACCTGTATTGACTGCTTGCCAGCCCACGGAGAACGGAGTCCTGGCTTGGATGACATACATGGTGATGGGGCTGTGGTTGTCAGGCCCGGGTCTCCAGGAGAGCTGAGCAGTGGTATCTGTGATTTCATCTATGGTCACAGCCTCGGGGGGACCTGGGGGACCTGGGAAAGAGCAGGGTGCTCAGAATTGGAGCAGTGTGTTCAAATGTCTACGTAAATGGTCCACTTACTTGAATGGGCGCTGACCCATTCAATCATTTATTGACCCATGCATGGATCTATCACTTGTCAAATCCTTTTTGAACACCTACTAGATGCTGGGAACTCTGCTGGGCTCCGAAGCCACAGAAACCACAGAAATGTATGAGACACAGCCACTTCCTCCTCGAGGCTCACAGTACAATGGGAAGAACTTATATGTAAACAAAGAATTACAACAGAGTATTTGTTTTGATGTTAAAAATACTGGCTACCGTAAGGGCCCAAATTCGTTAATTCATTCATCATATATTTGTAGATTCCTACTATGAGTCAGGCACTGTTACCTGGGGACAGAGTCATAAGAAAAGACAGACACTGCTCCTGATTTTATGAAGATTATAGTCTGCTGGAAATGGCCATTTCTACCACTGAGAATACAGATTTGGGCAGAAATAGCTTTGAAATTTTGGAAGTCACAGTGTGTGGCTCTGCGCATTCCTCTGCACTGTAATTGCTAACACTCCCCTCGCCCCCCGCCCTGTATCCAATAGGAGCACACGCTTGTGTGCAAGGGAACTGCTGTGAAAATGGACGGTGCTCGAGAGTCACAGGGCTCTCCCTTCTTCAGAGCAATTTCAAAATTGGGCTGGAGTCTAAACACCCTCATTTGTAGTTTCTGAAAGTCATACCTGTATTTTTCTACTTATCTTCCCGATGTTCATTGTTTCTTTCCTTGTGCTTAAACCATTGAAAGGGGAGGAAATCAGATTTAAATGAAGGCTTGAGAATCATAAAAGAAATAGAGAGATGGAAAGCGGTTGGTCGGCAAAGACAGAATAACAGCGGAGCCGGAGCAAAGACCCAACGCGAAAGCTCTTACCAGGCAGTTAAATGCATTTTTAACAAGGCACAGTTGAACACCTCAGGAGAAAAAGTGATTCTGAGGGGACATAATGACAAGCCCCATGCCCATTCAACAGGCATAAGAAGATATTCCCAGGAGGGATTTACTAATCCCCAGTATAGCAATCAAATGTACGGCCAAAATACTATAGGGCCATGTCGCAGGGACAGGGAAAAGAGACGTCTCACAGAGTGGTGAAAAGTTAACGGCAGTTTCCTGAAGTTAGACTTTGTTCTAGAATTCACTCCTTTACCCTTTATACGATGCCCTAAATTCTCTTTCCTTTTTTAAAAACCATTTTTATAGACACACAGGTGAGACTAAATTTATCTTCTTCCTCCCACTCCTGAATGAAATGTCTGAAAATCTGTATGCTGGAACTGATTAACTTTCCATGGTGACATTTCAGCATGTCAATCTAATGCCATCTAGATAGGGCTGATGTAACCTTTGGTCTTTGGGAATCTTTTTAACTAGATAAGGTCCAGAAGACAATACAATCTTTTTTTTTTTTCCTTACCGGCTTTCTCATCCTAGCACTCCCCATCTTTTGTCTTTATGGATGCTGCTTCAATGGCCTTTAAAATCTAAGTACCACAAATAGAAAAGTGTTCCCCTGTGAACTTCTCAAAGAATTCGATCGATAGGAAGTATCTGAGCCCGTCGTTGGCCACTGTGTAGGAAGGAAATGAAGGGCTGGTGTGAATTTGGCCATTAGAGAAAAGATGGTACTTTCCAGGGTCTGTTGGTCTTTATCTTCCTGCATCTACCCCCCTGTCCCCCCCCCCACTGTGTAGAGATCCCCTTGCAGAATGTTTACCAACTTGGTTTTAGGGAAGTTGGCTCCCTCTTTCAAAATGACAAAATGTGCAAATTTTTGTCCTCTGAACGAAATGATAACATGCTCAGCGGCCCCTACAAGTTTTAGTCCCAGGTAACGGCAAAGGGAATGTTGGTTTGATACCTGTGTCTGCTTCCCGCCGTAGCTGCCATTAGACTGCTATAGGTTAAATAGAGCCGGCGTCAGAGAATCAAAGAAGCCAGAGCCAAGACTCAAAGCTATTCTAGTTTCAAATATGAAAATCTCTTACGGGTGGTAAAATGCGTTTCTGCCTTCCCTCTGTAATGTGGAGAAAAGCTGCAAGGGCAGAGCAGGAGGAGATAAAGTGAAAGATTATGGCTTTAAATGGCACATTAATTTATTGGCCTTATTAACTGATTAGACTAGATTTTCTTTTACACTGCGTTTGCAAATTCCTCTTGGTATTTAATGTTATTTTCTGTGAAATGAAGTATACAATATCATTTAAGAACTTCAAGTATTACTGATTTAAATATTTATTAGTCTAATTTATTGGTGTTTAAACTGCTGATCTGAACATTATCCTAATTAAATAGAGGATAAATTTCAGCAACGGAATTCTTTTGTCCCCAAGGGGAGAGCAGACCCACGCTACTGTATTTTAAAATGGAAATAAACATGTTTCCATAAGTTATTATGTGGGCAGATCTACCTAGGTTGAAAATTTTTCTCTTATCTAGCCCTTATCTGCACCATTACTGAAAGGGTTTTTAGGCAATTTAAGGAGGAACCAAAGCAGACATGTGGAGTGCTATTTTTCTTGAACCTCTCTTGACAATTGGTTTAAGTTGCTAACCCCCGCTCATTTCACCCCTCACGTTATGCATAGAGGATATAGCAACACTTTTTGTTGCTTCCAACAATGCCTTGCTCCCTGTGTGTTCAGATTCACCCCTGTCTCCAATTCTGATACCCTAAATTTTTATTTTCTTGCATTCAAAGTTCTGCCATGGGCTCAGCTGGCTGGTCCGAGATGCCTCAACACCAACAGTGAGGGATTCCAACGAAGGAGACGCTGGCCAAGGGATTATTTTGATGCTCTGTGACGGCCTCATTTTTAATACTTTAGAAAACTGCTGAGCAATTAGAGGTTGGATTCTACTGTATACCGTGGGTTCACAAATATTTTAATTTTCATTTAAAAATAGCTCTTAAAAGTCCGTTTACACTTCCTTTACAAGTTTGTTCGGCGAGACTGAGAACGCCGTCAGCTGGTGTGGCCCAGCCGTGGCGGGCAAAGCTGTGAGGTCCAAATTAGGCTGTGCTGGTAGTGCTCAGGAGAATCTCACAGATGCTAGTTTTTATATCAACTCCCAGTTTATTTACTACATCTCAGGAAGTCAGGAAGTGTTTTCTCCCCGAAGTCCTATTTTAGGAACCCAACAGCACTGCTAACCTCAGAGAAAGAAAGGAAACTAAGAAAAACCTGGGGATGACTTCACTTAATCCAATGTTATACCAGTGGCCTAAAATACGAATTCAGGTTAGCCCAGCTGAGACATAAAAAGTCACAGTGTGATCCCTCTTTGAACTATTTGCTTTTGTTAATCTGAAGTTATTCTAAAAGGTCATATCAACTCCAACAGCCATAATCAGGGCACTCGAAGGAGTTATTTTTGGTATAAAGTAACTGGATTTGCTCAGGGCACTTTGTGGCAATCCCCTATGAGAAATCGTACACGCACACAAAGCTTCTGTAGGTTGTAGCCACTGCTTACGATGTTCAGCTTCTGCCTGCCTTTGTCCCATAATTCTAAACCACTAAGGTATTTAGAACTCTGTGCTAGAGGAGCTATCACAAAAATACTTTAAGGACAAAAAAAAAAAAAAAAAAAAAAAAATCCAATACCTCTTACAATCAGGTCTGCAGCGGCAGATAGCTTGTCCACACTTGTTTGGACCATGCAGACATATTTCCCAGCATGCTTCAGTTGGATGTTTCGGATCATCAAATCACCAGCTGAATCCTGCTGATAAAGTAGGGGAAAGTGGCTACAATTACTTTTTAATGAGCTCTAAATATCATTATCACATGAAGGACACTGTGACTAATGGATTTATTTTACACTGGCTGATGAAAACATTAGTGATGCAATCCATGGCCTATTAAAAATATGTGAGCCTGTCTGAGAGATAAGAACACCAACATTTTCACTACACACCTTTGACAAGACCTCAGGTGTCTGGCTTCTCTGGGTCTCTGGAGCAGTTTGCCACCCATGTTGGAAGCATTTAAACTTATGTAAGGTGGCTCTTGATTTAGTCTCGTGGGTTTCTTCAGACATGCCTTCAGCCTACAGCCTTCACTGGCATTCTAACACTTTAGAACTCTATATTTGGAAAAAGGAAGGAAGCCCACATTTGGAGGCATCTGCATTTTACTGCACAACCCTGTCTTGTAGCCAGCATTTCGATTGCTCCCAGGTTTGCATTAAAGGATTATGAGGATCAGACTCTCCAAGGAAATCCTGCATCACCTACTATGGAACAGTGCTAATTTGTTTTCCAAATGCCAAATGCATGTTTGATGAGCAGATGAATAGGACTAATCACATCCCGGCATGGATGTCTCTGTGCCCCAGAAATATTTCTACACTGTTTGCCAGTACTTTTAATAAGTATGAGGAGATGCTTCCACAGGCTATCACAAAGGTAGCACTTTAACTGAAGAACACTGCTACACCTTGGAGTTTGGTTTCATAGCCCTGTTAGTCAAAAGCTTGGAGAACAGCTGCTTCAGCAAGAGACCACCCTACGGGCCAGATTTGGGAAGCTACACTGCATTCTCAACCCCTCATGGATGACAAGATAATTTAGGGTATATTGGTCCACACTCATTTTCCCATTCCAAACTATAGACCCTTGTGTTGCTATTTCCCCAGTGACAATAACAATGGATGGTGCTTCATGGTATTGAGTATTGAGTACATGACTGGCACTTCCCACGTGCTTTACTTATATTAACTCACTGAATACTCACACGTTTTATGGTGCAGGTACTCTTGCTATCCTTATTTTATAGATGAGGAAACTCTAGCACAAAGAGGTTGGGTGACTTGCCTAAAGCCACTTAGCTAGTAAATGGCAGGGCCAGGATTTGAACCCATGCAGTCAGCTCCAGTCCCTGTTCTTAATGATAATGCTATTAATATGCTACCATCCAGAAAGGCTTTATCCTCATTCAAAACTAATGTGTACTTATTTTCCTTCCTTTGTTTAAGCAAAACACATCACACTCAGATTTACTGAGGACAATGGAAGAGATGGAGCTACCAATTAAGAAGAGGTTTAGAAGAGAGGCAAAAGCATATTATGAAGGAAGAGCTACAGTTTTGGTACTTAGTTGTTTGTCTTAGGCAGATCCCTGTTGTGTGATTTCATCTGTCTTTTAATCTCTCTGAAAGACCTTTGTGCTAGGTTATGAGAATCAAATGAGATTTTATGTGTATGTGAAATCCTTGTGAAAACTGTGAAGCACAGAGTAAATCTAAACTGGTGTCATTGATGGTCATGATCAATTTTCTTTGTGAAACAATCATGTCAAAGACACTAAATCAATTTAGGAAAAGTTGTGATTTTTTTTTTTAACCCAGAAGCCCTTTTATTTATAACACTTGGGTTCTCATCCAGATTCTTCTGTTTACTGATCAAGTCCTATAATTGCTCAGTAAAATGGGAAAATAATTGCTAACCTATTTCATAGGGTTTCTGTGAGGATTAAATAGCTGGTACACTTATCCACTGGTATACACAAGGGATTGGTTCCAGGACCCCAAGTGTACCAAAATGTGTGCGTACCCAAGTCCCACAGTAAGCCCTGCAGAACTCATGTATATGAAAAGTCAGCTGTCTGTATTTGCAGGCTTAGCATCCCACAAATACTATATTTTCAATCACGTTTAGTTGAAAAAAATATGCATATAAGTGGGCCTGTGCAGCTCAAACTCATCTAAAGGTCAACTGTATATAAGGAAGCACTTGATAACATGATTAGGCACTTTGAAAATATAAGAGATTATGATCATTATTATTGTGATTTTTATTATTACTTATTTATCTAAGACACTTCACATATTGGGACTTTGAGTATAGACTCAAATAAAAAATATGCCTCACAAGAGAATGTGTGCAGGGAAGGTGAGAAACCACATTGTTTTTAAGATGGGAAGCCAAATTCGCTTTAAGGCAATGCCTACACTATCTCAATAATTCATTTTATTCACCAAAGGCTTGAATGTCAAAGAAATTTATAGCCTGGATATTTCACAGCACAACAACCTATTAACAGAAATATGTGATTTTGTGAATTAGAACATATTTTAGTTATTTACAAATTCTGAACAGACTTGTATTTTTAAAGTAAAACTGAAACAAAGAAAAAAATAAGTCAGGCCTGAGGTAAGAGTCTCACACAAGGAGACCACAATAACTTTCTCTTTCCCTTTGAGGTCATCCAGACCAAACTGTTAACTAAGATCTATATTTTTTTATGTTCCTAACAAAAAGAACACAATGGCTTCAGCTTATTTTCCCACACAGTAGTTTGTTCTGTTTCTGAAAGAGCACTCCGGGGTATGAGAGGACAATGAAATAATAACTTTTCTAAAACCTCAGTAGGCTGACTCCACCAAGCATCATTTCCTCCATGCTGACCCAGGAAGTAGAAATTGAAATGGGCTTGACTTCAGAATAGTGTGTAAGTCTGAACTCCACAAATATTAATGATCCTCGTGGCTCATATGCTTAGATTTCACAAGCTGTAGTGCTGTCCTTAATTTGCACTTATTTTTTTCTTTTTTTCTGTTTTCTTTTTATTTTATTTGTTTTTTTGAGACAGAGTCTCACTGTGTCGCCCAGGCTAGAGTGCAGTGGCATCATCATAGCTCACTGGAGCCTCAAATTCCTGGGCTCTAGCAATCCTCCTGCCTCAGCCCCCCTGAGTAGCTGGGAATCCAGGCATGTGCCACCACGCTCAGCTAATTTTTTAATTTTTTTGTAGAGATGGGATCTTGCTATGTTTCTCAGGCTGGTCTGGAACTCCCGGCCTCAAGTGATCCTTCCACCTTGGCCTTCCAAAGTGCTGGGGATTAAAGGTGTGAGCCACTGTGCCCAGTCTCACATATTTCTTAGCCCTAGTTGATTGGTGTTAGCACTGGTTTCGCAGAGAAAACACATTTTCTATACGGAAGGTGAATGAGAGCAACCCTACAGATAGGTCTCTATAAAAGGTGGTCATCAGTGCTAGAGTCCAGTAGGGTGTCTTCAAATGTGCTACAGCCCTGGCATTAGTCCAGCATAAAGGCCATATGTGTCTGGCAAGACACCCATTTTGACAGTCAGGCATCAGTTTGGATTGGCTGGTGCCCATGCCATTCTGGGAGATTGTGTTTTTAATATTTCAGCTGCCCAAGAAATTGGTTTTAGTATGAAAACAAATATTCTACTTAATTTATGAAGAATTTTCTCAATTTATGCTTTCCTGTTATTACAGTCAATGTTACCCTTCTTTCAATTAATACAACCCTTAAAGTTGATCAAGTACTTCTCTTGTCATAGGCATTGAGCTATGTACTTTCCTAGACCTCGAAGTATTTAATATCCTCAATGTCCTTGTGAAGTATTTATAGTTAATATTTCTTTCACTTAGCCAAAGCTATTAAGCTGAACCATATGAAAGAGGTTCAGAATGGTTACTATTGGCAATTTCATCCCATCTTTCTCAACCAGGGTTCCAAGAGAGAATCCCCAAGGAACCGAGCCATCCACTGATGTAATGAATTAACTTCTCTCCTCTGCATCTAAAGTGGTATCAGTTAGATACCATCCTTGGTGGGAACTGAGAAAATAGTCATTCAAATAATTTTTGATGTTCTATGACTCAATTGAGAAGCCTTGTTTGAGAAATGCAGCACAAATGTAATGAACAGGACTTGTACTATAGTGGAGTGGAAAATATGCCCCCAATGTATCATATGGATGACTTGGTAAGCTTTAGAGCATTTATTCTCCACATAAGAGGGGTGGACAAATCAGATTCTTATGGAAGCACAGAGAGTAGGGAGGGCTTTTCAAATCATAGGTCCATTTTTATATTCTGTCTTTTGGCTGGACCCCTCCATGAGAGTGGCAGCTGGAGAGAATCTTTATTATCAACGGGAATGTAGGGCTGTGTTAGAGCAGAAAAAAATTTTTTTGAGGACTATTGTGATAGATACAAATCATTTCATGATTTAACCTCTTTTTGTTATGTATTCAATGATAATACATATTTTTATGGCAAGTAAGGCATTTTGAAAATTCAACCATTTGAATTTGAATTATTATACCTGGAGATAATAAATAATCCAATCAGACTTTCAGATTTACGAAAGCCCTAAGTTCACAAAGAGGAGTCTTCTACAAGACCAAAGGAGTTTAATTAGCAGCCTAAAAACATATAAGGAAATTATTCTTAAGCGCTTTTCTTAATCAGGTTCTATGGCATACACTACGGTATGGGGCACAGAGCCTGGGATTTGAGGTTTACAGCTGAGTTCTGCAATTTAGTAGCTATGAGACCAAGGCAAGTCATACAACTCTGTGAGCCTCAGTTTCCTAATTCATTAACAGGAATGAATAACTAACCTATAGGACTGTTGTACAGACAAGAGAGTAGTCCTGCCAAATACACAAGATACTTGAACAAAACTATAAAATAGTAACTTTTATGTATTTTTTTCAAGTTAGTCTAAACAAGTTAGTTTGAGTCAGTTTCAAGTTCAGTAACATACTGTGTTTCCGGTGGATAGTTTGATTTTAATACTTACCCCTCCGACTCTTTCAAAGTGGTCCCCGTCTTTGTCAAAGTCTATCAGCTGTCCATTAAATGACCACGTGAACACGATGTCCAGGGAGTGATCGTGCGTTACCTGGCATGGCAGAACGATACTTTCTCCAACAGTAACATCCATGCTGGAAGGGGGCACCATCACCCTTGTTGGATCTGGAGAGTTAAAACAAAACAAACACCAGCAACGGCAAAGCCTGTGAGCTCATGTGGAAATAAAATGTGGAATCCAAGAGCAGGATGAAGTACTAAGTAATTTTGCTTTATTTTTTCTTAGGCTGTGACTGGCACCAGCAAACCTCAGTCATCTGGGAGGCTCAGATTCAGGTCAGGAGGTCATTTTTAATATGAAAAGATGAAAACACTCATTATGTGAAACTTCTCGGAGCAAGAGAACTCAGCTGGGGAACGCAAGGGTTAGATCTCCGAAGATGCTCATGGAAGGGCTTTCTGGCAGCCTCCTCTGAATGACCTCTTTGAAAAGGTTTTCATATCTCTCCACTTTCACTAGAAAGCTACATTTCTGCTGAGTGCAACCAGGAAAATCCATGTTGATTTGAAGTCTGTCAGGCTTTTTTTTTTTTCCTATGATAACAGCGATAAATATTTTAGTACAGGAAATTTAGAAAATTCAGGAAAATTAAAAGAAGGGACAGAACAAAAACCAACCCCCCCTCAAAAAAAAACCCCTACCCAGATAAAACATTTATTTTCCTTTTGGTATAATTTCCCCCAGTCTTTTTGGTTCATGGTTTTTCAGTTGTTGCATTTTACATCGTTTTAAACATGTGACACATACAGTATTCCTTTTGTCCTTACATAATATTAAGATCACAGAGGTAGTTTATACCTATATCAACATATTTTTATAATCTGCATAATGTAGTATTGAGTTTGTAGTTTTAACCATTTGAAACTAGCAGACATTTTAGCAAATTTTATTAGAAATATAATGTAATTATAAATAATGCTGTAATGAACATCACTGACAAAATGATATATGTATGATACTTCTTCAAAATAAGGGCTACCAATTAGTTTTTAAATTCACCCTTTATATTATAGTTCTCACTGGACATAGCATGAGCTTGCTTAGCTGAGGCAGTTTATAAACTCCAAAACTACATTCACACACTTATAGTCCCTTAATTTTTTTTTTTTTTTTTGAGATGGGGTCTCACTCTGTTGCCCAGGCAAGAGTGCGGTGGCGCCATCATAGCTCACTGCAGCCTTGAACTCCTGGGCTCAAGTGATCCTCCTGCCTCAGCCTCCCAAGTAGCTGGGACTATAAGCACACACCACAGTGCTTATTTTTTTTTTTTTTTTTAATTTTTTGTAGAGACAGGGTCTCACTATGTTGTCAAGACTGATGTTGAACTCCTGGGCTCAAGCAATCCTTCTGCCTTGGCCTTCCAAAGTGCTGGGATTATAGGCATGAGGCACCCCACCCAGCCTGTAGTACCTTAATTTTCACTGCAATATGATTTCATAAATGGTGTCAGAGAGTACAATGGTGAGAAGCAGTTTGAATTCAATACAAAGGCCATAAATGTGTTTAAAGAATAAAATTCTGAATTCAGCCATATTCCAAAAATATCTATGTACTAAAACTAAACCAAACCAATCAAACGATTACACAAAAGACACATTGGTTAATTCTCTTCCATAGTCACAGGATTGTGTTTCAGGCTGTGAGGTATACAAATATTTATTAAGTGAACCCCTTGGATTAAAATCTCAACTGGGAATTTTGAAATTATATCTCATAGGAGAACTTTGATGGGTCTTCCTTCCCTAAAACCCATACTAAAATTTCCTTTTTAAAGGGAATATTTAAAACATTTTTTTACCCTTTTATCCAAATATGAAAAGAAAACATCTCAGGTTGTTAGAAAAGGGAAATCTCTGTCCTGAATAGATTATAACCTATCAGTGGGATATACTTTTGCTGTTTTCTGAAAATAGGAAGAGATCATGATAAGTGGATTAATGTGCTTTTAGTCACTGCTGGATGAGTCACGTCCATGAAATGAAAAGTGAACAACAGGTACTGCCAGCTGAGAGGCAATGGGATGGAAAATCCCTTATTTTAAAACCCGAGCTTTTGCAAGACACATAATAAAAATCTGCTCTATTGATTCAATAAACCTCAGCAATAGATACAGAATAAGATTTTGTTTTTAAATGAGGAAAGGAGGTAAGAGCAAATATTATTCTAAACAAAATTTTAGGAATAACCTCATTTTGATTTAATATGTCATTTGACATTTTTGAATTTAAATTTTCCTCACCTATAAAATGAAAACTGAAACAAGTAATCCCAGGCTAAAATTATGTACCACTGTGGTTTTTATTTGACAAAGATGTTGCCTAATTCTTCTTTAAATAGCACTGATTTTGCAATTTAAATTTTCATTGTAATACATTCTTTTGTTGATATATCCATCAAGCATGTATTGTGTGTTACATGGGTAACAGATACAATGGAGGCTGAGAGAATAATAATATTCATAATAACTGAGCCCCTTAGCACTAAGTGTCTTGCATGGATTATTTCATTTATTCCTAATAAACAGTTACTATTATCATCCCTATTTAACAGATGAGGAGACTGATGTCTCAGAGTGGTTAAGAAACTGTCTCTTGTGCTATTCTACTTCTTGTTTTGCTGAAAACATGCTCTTCATACACAAATCATTGAGAGAACAAGTCTAATGGTGTAATACAGAAATTTGCACTTTTGATTATGAGTAGTCAACTGAAGATGTTTAAATGCTGAAGGAATTCAAAGAATTTCTGCCATGGGGTGCAGATGGTTGCGGACAGCTTCACTGCATGAGTAATGAAGTTACTGCCTTAGACAGGTAACAAGTAGTGATGATTTTATGCCTAAAATGCTGGCTCTAGCTCTAAGCTTACACATCAAACTTATGAGTGTAGAGTCAAATGCCCAGGCTCCAGTCCCCAAAAACATCTTGTCTCCCTATCTCCTGACAACTTCTGGGCAAGCAGCAAGGAGTTGGCACATACCCCCAAAGCCTAAGCCATTTGAAATTCTGGCTTACAGTTTTGAATGACATTTGTTTCCTAAAGAAATGTTCATCCCTTTATGCACATGTAAGGATCTGGGATAGAATTTTTATTATTGGTAAACTCAGCTGCCTGTTAACCAAGGACCAGAGGAGTTCCCTAAATAAAGGCTTAGTTGGTACAGTTGCTGTGCTGAATGCTGCTAATTCATTAACTTAGCACTTGTCGCCGATTCATGTTCTGAGCCCTGAAGTAGCAAGAATCAATGCAAAGTAAGTCATGCACTGTACACACACCAGAGAGGTCTCCTTGGGACTAGAGAAGATTAAACTAAAGAGGTTCAAAATCTCATTAGCTACTTTGTTTTCTCAAAGTGTGTGTTTGTTCAGCATTCCTGTTTTCTGTGTTGTGAATTCTGATGCTTTTTACTTGATTAATTTCCTTAAATTTGAATACAAACACTGTACACAAATAAACAGATGGCTTCTTGCAAAACAAACTGTCTCCCCTTCTTTGGTTTTAATTCATCAGAATCAGGAAGAACTTATATTTATGACTTTTATTCTGAAGAGTAGCTTCAGCTATTGTTCTGTGCATAGAACTCTCAAAGGCAATTAGAACTCAAGATGTGAATTGATGGCTGAATTTGGATGTAATTAAATAGCAACAATAAATAGGACCAACAACACACCTAAACGTCACTACTTGTGGTTGGTTCATGCAGCAGAGAATCATAAGTCTAGAACTCCAGAAAACTGACTTAAAAATACATATTTACCATGTGTTTAATCCTCCTAGAGTATAAAAATAATTCTTTTACTTTCTATAGTCTTTTCCATAATGTACAGATGACAGAAGATAAACTAAGTGCTTTGTTATAAAGATTGTAACAACCATGAAGTTGTTAATAACCACTCAGTTAATAATCATATCAACAATTAGATATATAAATTACAACACTTATTTAAGCCACATGATATTCCAACTTTCACTGTTGGTAAAAAGAGTTTCTGATTTAAAGCTCTTATTATTTGTAAAAAACAAGTGCTTTTGGGTCCATAGAATTCTGTTTTGATGTTGCTCTCCTATACCATACCAATGCTTTATTTTAGTTTGTAATTTTTTTCACCTTTCATTCACAGTGCCAAGATATTTACTTGTTGCCTATCAGGAAAATATTTAATGTATATTTTAGTCATCTTCATTCATGGAAGGAGACACATCCCTTCTGTTAGAAAATTTCTTGACTATAAATGGTTTTGATGGTAACTTTCAGTAGTGTTGTGTTTTCTTTCTTAAAAAAATAATTTTTATAGGAAGAATTTAAAAAATCGAAATTCTTCAAAGGCCTAGAGCTAGTCAAAGAGTTGATGGCAAGCTCACCTCAAATGACAAAAGAAGACTGGACAGAGAACTATTTTTAATGATAGTTAAATGCTACAGCAAAGAATGCTAATTAATAATTCTGGAGGTAGCATCTCGAGGGGTGAATTTTGGCACTTATATCTTTTCAATAAAGATAAACTCCTTGCCAGATAAATTGTACTTATCAATTCTGCATAAAATATACTTCTAAAACGGATACTGTCTAAATATTAGGTGAGAATCAAGATTCACAGTGATTTCAAGTAGGACCAACCTTTTCATCTAGGATGAGATTTAATAGGGATAAAGGCAAAAAGATACACTAAAAAAAAATCAACTACACAGGTTCACACTGGGGGATTTGCAGTTCACATTAATAAAACTTGAACATTTCAGTCTCCAAGGGGTCCATGTAGCTGCCCAAGAAAGAGAATGCAATCTTAGGTTGCATTAGGAACATGTGGTGTTCCCGTTTAGAGAGGTAATAATTTGGTTTTATTTTTCATTAGTCAGACCACAGCTTACTAGGAACATGGTTTGGATACATTGACAGATTAATACACCTGAGTTAGTGAAGGATATAATAAATCTGTAACAGCTAAATAACTGAAAGCATTTGGCATGAGAAAGAGAAATTAAGAGAGACGTGCCAGTGGTTTCCAAATATGTGAAGGGTCTGTCTCTATTTCTGTGCCAATACCATGCTGTTTTGGTTACTGTAGCCTTGCAGTACAGTTTGAAGTCTGGTAATGTAATGCTTCCAGATTTGTTCTTTTTGCTTAAGGTTGCTTTGGCTATTCAGGCTCTTTTCTGGTTCCAAACGAAGTGTAGAATTATTTTTTCTAGATCTGTGAAATATGGCATTGGTATTTTGATGGTGATTGCATTGAATCTGTAAATCACTTTGCATTGTATGGACATTTTAACAATGTTGATTCTACCAATCTATGAGCATGATATATTTTTCCATTTGTTTGTGTTTTCTGTGATTTTTTTTCTCATAATTTTGTGGTCTTCTTTGTAGAGATCTTCACTTCCTTGGCTATGTGTATGCCTGGGTATTTTATTTTCTTTGTAACTACTGTGAATGGTATTGAGTTTTCAATTTGACCCTCAGCTTGGCTGTTATTGGGGTATAGAAATGCTACTGATTTGTGTACATTGATTTTGTACCCTGAGACTTTGCTGAATTTATTTATCAATTCCAGGAGTCTCTTGGTGGAGTCTTTGGGGTTTTCTAGATGTAAGATCATAGCATCAGCAAAAAGTGACAGTTTGACCTCCTTTTTCCTGATTTAGATACCATTTATTTCCTTCTCTTTCCTGATTGCTCTGTCTAGGACTTCCAGCACTATGTTGAATAGAAGTGGTGAAAGTGGACACACTTGTCTTGTACCAGTTCTCAGTGGGAGTGCTTTCAACTTTTCTCCATTTAGTATGATGTTGGCTGTGGGTTTGTCATATATGGCTTTTATAATTTTGAGATATAACGTGTTCCTTCTATGCCTAGTTTGTTGGGGGTTTTTAACATGAAAGGGTGCTGGATTTTGTCAAATGCTTTTTCTACATCTATTAAGATGATGATATATGGTCTTTGTTTTTGCTTCTGTTTATGTGGTGAATCACATTTATAGATTTATATACATTGAATCATCCTTGCATCCCTGGGATGAAGCCCACTTGGTCATGCTGGATTATTTTCTTGGTCTACTGTTGAATCCAGTTTGCTAGTATTTTATTGAGGATTTTTATATCTACATTCATAAGGCTGTAGTTTTCTTTTTTTATTTTGTACTTTCCTGGCTTTGGTATCAAGGTGATACTGGCTTCATAGAATGAGCTGGGAAGGATTCCCTCCTTCATTATGGAATAATTTCTGCTGTATGGGTACCAGCTTTTATTTGTAGGTCTGGTAAAATTCAGTTGTGAATCTATCTGATCTAGGGTTTTGTTTTGTTTTTTTTTTGAAGATTTTTTTTTTATTACTGCTTCAATCTTGTTGCTCATTACTGGTCTGTTCAGGTGTTCTATTTCGTCCTGATTGAGTCATGGAAGGTTGTGTGTTTCCAGGAATTTCTCAATTTTCTCTACATTACAGAGTTTGTGCATAGATATTTTCATACTATTCACAGATGATATTTGGTATTTCTGTTGTATCAGTTGTAATATTTCCTTTTTCATTTCTGATTGATTGAGCTTATTTGGGTCTTTTCTATTCCTGGTTAATCTAACAAGATGTCTATCAATTTTGTTTATTTTTTCAAAGAACCAACTTTTTGTTTCATTGATCATTTGCATTGTTTTATGTTTTCAATTTTGTTTAGTTCTGTTCTGACTTTAGTTATTTCTTTTCTTCTGCTGACTTTGGGTTTGGTCTGCTCTTGTTAAAATGCCCACACTACCAAAAGTGATTTACAGATTCAGTGCAATCCCAATCAAAATACCAATGTCATATTTCACAGATCTAGAAAAAATAATTCTACACTTTGTTTGGAAAATGAAAAGCGTCCAAATAGCCAAAGCAATCTTAAGCAAAAAGAACAAATAGGAAGGCATCAATTTACCAGACTTCAAACTATACCACAAGGCTACAGTACCCAAAACAGCATGGTATTGGCACAAAAATAGAGACCTAGACCAATGGAACAGAACAGAGAACCCAGATATAAAACTATCCACATATAGCCAAGTGATCTTTGACAAAGCAGACACCAATATACTTTGGGGAAAAGAAGCTTTATTCAATAAATGGTGCTGGAAAAATTGCATAGCCATATTCCAAAGAATGAAACAGGATCCATATCTCTCAACACTCACAAAAATTAATTCAAGATGGATAAAAGACTCAAATGTAAGGCACAAAACTGTAAGAATTCTACAAGAGAAATGTAGTAAAAACTCTTCTATAATAGATACTGGCTTAGGCAAAGAATTTATGAAGAAGACATCACTGGCAATCACAGCAACAACAAAAATAAATAAATGGGACCTGATTAAACTAAAATGCTTCTGTACAGCTAAGGAAATAATCAACAGAACAAATAGACAACCTACAGAATGAGAGAAAATATTTGGCAAGCTATACATCCAAGAAAGGGCTAACAACCAGAATCTACAAAGAACTTAAGCAAATCAGCAAGAAAAAAAACAAACAACCCCATTAAAAAATGGGTAAAAGACACAAACAGAAGCTTTTCAAAACAAGATAGACAAATGGCCAATAAACATATGAAAAAAATGCTCAACATCACTGATCATCAGGAAAATGCAAATTAAAACCACAACGAGATATCACCTTACCCCAGTTAGAATGGCTTTTGTTAAAAAGTCAAAAAACAAACAAAAAAAAAAAATAGATGCTGCTGTGGAAGCAGAGAGAAAGGAATGCTTATACACTGTTGGTGGAACTGCAAATTAGTACAACTTCTGTAGAAAACAGTATAGAGATTCCTCAAAGACTTAAAAATAGATGTACCATTTGATCCAGCAATCCCAGTACTTGGTATTTACCCCAAGGAAAAGAAGTCATTTTATTAAAAACAACCTGCACTGGGATGTTTGTTACAGCACAATTCACAATTGCAAATGTGGAAATAACCCAAGTGCTCATCAATTCATGAATGGATTAACAAAATGTGGTATATGTATACCATGGAGTACTACTAAGCCATAAAAAGGATGAATTAATGCTTTTTGCAACAATTTGGATGGAACTGGAGACCATTATCCTAAGTGAAGTATCTAAAGAATGGAAAAACAAACACCACATATAGTTGCTATTAAATTGGAACTAACTGATGAGCACACATGTGCACAGAGAGAAGAAAAATTCAGTGGAAATCAAGCAGTGGGGAGGAAGAGGGGAGGATGGGTGAAAACTTACCTAATGGGTACAATGAACACTATCTGGGTGATGGGCACTCTTATAACCCTGACTCAAGCATTACAAAAACTATCCATGTAAGGCCGGGCGCGGTGGCTCACGCCTGTAATCCTAGCACTCTGGGAGGCCGAGGCGGGTGGAACGCTCAAGGTCAGGAGTTCGAGACCAGCCTGAGCAAGAGCGAGACCCCGTCTCTACCAAAAATAGAAAGAAATTATATGGACAACTAAAAATATATATATATATATATATATAGAAAAATTAGCCGGGCATGGTGGTGCATGCCTGTAGTCCCAGCTACTCGGGAGGCTGAGGCAGGAGGATCGCTTGAGCCCAGGAGTTTGAGGTTGCTGTGAGCTAGGCTGACGCCACGGCACTCACTCTAGCCTGGGCAACAAAGTGAGACTCTGTCTCAAAAAAAAAAACAAAAACTATCCATGTAACCAAAAATATTTATATCCCTGCAATATTTTCAAATAAATAAATAAATAAAATAAAAAACAATAAGCAAAAAAGATATGAAATCTAGTAGAATTTTTTTGTTTGCCTAATTCCCTGGCAAGGAGCCAGGAGCCTAGATCCAGGCCCTGAATTTAAGTATAAACTTTAACTGCCAAAATATTCTAAGGAACTAAAATATATTAAGTGTATCATCATCCAGATAATATCAGACATCTACATAATTGGTTTGTTTCTAAATATCTACTTTGGTTATAATTGTTACTCTTTTGGAAATCATTTAGAGATTTGATTTATTTTAGACATATTTACTTTTCACTAAGATTTGTTTTCTATTGAGTAGCTATGCTCATGAATTGAGAATTTTTAAAATTTTAAAACAAGCATACGTTATTTTTCTCAATAGCATCCTTATTTATCTTCTCTTTTTGTTAACACAATTAAAATGTGACTTTTTTATATGAAGAAGGGAAGAGGAACCAATTGGAAAAAGAACAATAATTTCATCTTGGCAAAAGACAAGTAAATCTTCCCTTTTTGATGGCGGAAATAACACAGCAATGGCATAGGGCACCTTCGTGAGCTAAGGGTTTTAATTGATTCATGCTGAAAAGCACTGCCACGTAGTATTGTGACCTGGTTCTCTAAACGAGTTGTGTTACTTGACAAACGACATCAGAAGAAAACACAAGGCAAATTCTGACCCCAGTTCGACTGAGCACAAACTGGAGCCTTCTGTAAAGCAATTTACAAATCGCCCCTGAGCAGAATGCTTACCGATCTATTTTCAAGGACTGGGGAAAAAACAGAAAGCAGAGCTGTTTAATAAGCTTGACTGCCACAAATGGAAACTGCTATGCACAAGCCAATTGAGGGTGGCCAAGTATAGGTACTTGGGAGACAAGCAGCCAAAGGATAATCAAAGTTATTAGATTTGCCTTGTCAAAATGTGCAGCATAAAGCACCTATTTAATTATGATGACTGTTCTAATGACACCCAAACGCTCTTGATTGCCTCCCAAGTTTCTAACTTGGTTACAACTATTAATAAGGAGTTTTTGTTTGTTGGTTTTTAATAACCAAGGTATAATTTGTCTGAAATCATTTATGGTCAACTTGTTTGCTCTCATTTTTACATGCCACCAGGCAAAGCAAACTTCCTGGAATTAAATTTGTGCCGTATTCTAGTAGCAGGGTTTCTCATCTAGGACGTCTTTCTAAACGTAAAGAATTTTCTGTAGGTGCCTAAGCTTCCTTTATGAATAAGAATACTCCCCAAGCAAAACAGCGAGTAATAAAAGAGGTGGGAAGGGAGTCATATGTTAGACTTACCCTCTCACATTTTCTTTTTGAAGCTTTCTTTATGATTTAAAAGAAATGACAATATAAAAGGACTATTGGAAAAGACTGTTCTCATTGGCAAATTAAATAAATTCTATCTTCAAGTCAAGGTATAATTAAAATCATTCTATGGCATGTCTTTGACTGTGATGGAAGATAAAAAAGAATCACAAATGGGAACCACAGATATCTTTTACCCATGGAGAAACATTTTCATCAAATAATAAATAGAATGTTTTCTGTTTGAGAAGCAGAGATTATAAGCCTATTTCTTACAGCTACTACACATGAGTAACTCTCCCTTATGAGTCACTGAGCAAAAGGGTCCCAAAGAAATCCCATTAGTGTCAGTGAAATAAAGTAAATTCCATCACAGACAATGCATAAGAATGGCATAATGAGGTCTGCTGATTAAAGAAATGTATTATTGCATCTGCTGGGCATTTGGCTGTATCGACTGATACAAAGTAAGTGAGTATTTACTTAAACTACAAAAAAAAAAAAAAGAAAGAAAATGAAATGTATACTTTGAGGCAAGGACAATGAATTCCAAAGACAATGCCTTCCATTGTCATTACATGCAAAGTAACAACCTAGTGCCACGTCATGCACAATTTGCAACGTGGGGAAGGATTAATCTTCCGGACAGTAGATGGTGCTGAAACCTCAGCAGAAGGAGAAAGCGTCCCTCCTTTCTGTTTAACCTGCTCCTGTCAGCAATTTTCTACATGTTTTCAGGTTCCTCGGTTTAAGAATTTTCTAAAGCAGCACTTCTTTGTTTGCTTATAGATTTGAGAAGAGGGCACCAAGGAGCATATGTGGCTTAAAACAGAGAGTATTAATATCTTGGTGGACATTATTAGCTACCCTCTCTCTTCATTTGATGTATTAGTTAGGATTGATTTATAAAGCTTTCTGCAAAACAAAATCAAACACTGCCCCCTCCGCTGCCCCCTCCCCTCCAATCGACTAGCTTATTTGGGGGCTTGTCTGTAATTCCAAGTGAACTTTTTCCTGAAACCCTTTGGAATGGGCAGCTATTAATAGCTCCTAGGTCCCCTGCAATTGCTGAAACGCCCCCTTTGTGTGCATGCTAGGTAAGATATGAGTTTGGCTGACTAAAAGATTCTTCTTCCTGTTGCATTGCATGCTTCAGAGTGGGATCTGTACACACATTCTATGAAATTTAAGGGAAGGAGAATGAAAATTAGAAGAATCCTGAACTAATGAGGAAAAAGAGGCAAATCGTTGGAAAACACACTCTTGTAAGGAAGAACTACTCTCTGGGGCAGGTTTGCAGGTCACTGCACATTTAGTCCAATCTTTCACACCAGAGATAGGAAAACTTTTCTTTCTATTGAAAAGTTGCTGACCCAAAGAGAGAGAGAGAGAGGGGAAAAAAAAATCAATGGAGGGTCAGAGAAGTATAAAGCAACTTAATTCAGTTTATTTTCAGAGAGATGTTTACAACTTTTCATGTCAACATACAGGGGACATAAAAATCTAAAGATACATCAAATAATTTACAACTTAGATCTAATCTATGTAAAGGATAATGAAGGTGAGGGAGAATGGGAAAGCCAGGAGACAGGGAAAGGAGATGAAAATACAGAAAAACAGAGCAAGAAAGACACAGGCAAAGGGTAGCAGAGTCCTCTACCTCACAAACACCAAAGATGTCACATGCTGAATAAAGGACACTCACATCAAGGGGAATGCACATAGCCAGAAAATAATTTTTAAAAAGTGAAAAGACAGTCTTTTGTGGAACAACATTCCATCCTTTGGGTTTTAAAATAGAGGATGTTAAAATAGAACACCTTTGTTGGGAAAGCTGCATCTTTGTAAATATAGTTATTTACAGATAAACTGTATCTTGCTACTTCCATCTAAGAGGTGCCTGGAATTTAAGTTAGAGTTCTGATGTGCCCCAAAGTTCCAATTTTCCAAATCTCCATGTACTGTTGTCTACAATGACAACTGGGCTTTGCTGTGGTGATAAGCGAAGCACTCTAGTGCTGCTGTAGTCTGAAAATATTGAGTGGATAAAAGAAAAATAGATTTCTGGCTAGATCTTGGTTATTCGAATAAAAAAAATAATGACTTCTTCATTCCAGAAACATGTTGATAACTTGAATTAAAACAAACAAAATCCCCAGGAGGATGTGTGTGTGTGTGTGTGTGTGTGTATTTAAATGTCCATTCTTCAATAAATCTTTTTAGACTTTACAGGAAATACAGTCACTTCCTAGATTATGCATTCAAATCTAACAGCTCACTATTGGTAGGGAAGATAGTGATGCAAGACCTCAGCCCAGGTTATAACGAATATGCACACATTACCTGATGACTCATTCCAAGTTCTTAGGGTATCTCTCTGGGATGAAGCATAGAAGAGTGAACAGAGTTTGTAAAATGCTTCATCCTCAAACAGAGAGATACCTGAATGTATTCACAGAAATAACTCATTCAAGCAAGGCAAGATGCGCAAGGCACATGGCCCTTGCATTTGTAGATTATTACCTAGTTTACAAACCCTTTTCTCATCCATTACACATTTGCTTTGCATAAGAAAGATCATCTTTCCTTTGGTCACCATATCAGGACCTGCCAATTTTCACAACTCCAGAGGGCATCGTTCACGCAGGATGCAGGGTTCACTCAGACAACATGGCAGCCAATAGAACTCCCTGCCAAGATCTCCCACAGCAGAAGCCCTCTCCGCTGGAGCACCGCAAGTAAGCCAGACACTCAGTTCACTGGAAATAAGCCCAGGCCCAGACCTTATCTCAGAAATGGCAGCTGGAAGTTATTTCTCAGGGAGTATAAGACTTTCTCTTAGTGATACTCCAATGCTGACATAGGTTTTGCTAAAAATATCAGCATAATGAAATGTATAAAACACTCAATTTAGTGTTGAAAAACCTAATTTCTAGGTTTGGCCATACAGCACTGAAGTCATTTGACATCTCCGAGCTGTAGTTTTCTCATCTGTAATTTGGAGGTGATGATATCTGACATCCCAGGATGACTATGAAATTCAAAATGAGTTAATGGATTCTAACATGCTTCATAAACCATAAAGAGCTACACAGTGTGAGATACTATTATTACTGTTACTATTGATGCCAAAGATTTGCTTGGGAAGAAATTAAAAAAAGAACCACTCATTTTGAGAATAAAAAGAGAGTGACATTCTAAGGGAACAAGCTCACAGTAGTAAGTCATCGTTCCAAGGCAGCTGCTGGCTGCTTAATAAAAGCCAGTGAAGATGACAAAGTCATTTCTGGTTCAAGCATGAATGCTCAAGTACAGGAGTTTATGTTCAATTGCCAGCTGCTTCAAGCTAGCGGCTAAATCCAAAGACACCAAAGACACTTCATGCACCAACAATATTCTGGCTTCTCAAGTCGGAAGACTGCATAAATGCACATTCCAAAAGGAAAGGATGTCACTGGAAAACTACCCAGAAGGATGAACTGTGAAACTGATGAGAAAGGGGACAAATTCAGAAAGAAACATTATACCACAGTTTAGAAAAGGAGGTAAAACAAGAACAGAGAAAATGCAGCAGTATGGTTGTATGATAAAAGATAACTCTGCTGTTTGCTAATCGTGAAGATAACCACTCACCTTGATGTCCGAAGAGGTTATTTTCATTATGAGTTTTGGAACTCTGTCAACCCTTTGTCTTTCAGCAGAAGATTCAACGTATGTGTTTAAAAGAAATTGTTACAAATGTCTACCTTTATTACTCTCACCAAGAGCTAAGGTCAACATATATTTATCAAGGTGTTCAGGGAATGTGTTTACTAAAAATTTTCCCTATTGTTTTGTGATTATTTGTATTATATGTGGATAATTTATATGAGTAGAAAAAGAAAGAATAAGTAGGTTTGCTATTGGTGCCTAATTTCTGTAGACTGTAATTTACACTTTTGAGTTTTTGGTCAAATGGTGATGATGTCACGATGGCTGTGATGGCTCTGTCACCACTGTTGAGCACCATCATCCTTATCATCAGCACAGCTTATACACATGCTGTGTTTACCATGTGCCAGGATGTGGGCTACACGCCTGCATTTATGGCCTCATTAGAATACAAGCATGGTGGGGGCGGAGACCATGTCTCTTTTGTTCAGCATAGATACCTTACACATAGCACAGTTACTGACACATAATAGGTGCTCAGTAAATATCTGTAGAGTGAATGGATCACTAGCAGTTAAACTTCACAGGTCTATGATATAGGTATCATTATTATCATCGTGTAATAGATGATGTCCTTGAGGCTGTCTTAGAGAGGCTATTCTCCAAGGCTATAGATGTAATTAAAAGGAGAAAACAGGTATTGGATCCCAGGTCTGGTTGACTCAAAAGCCCTATAAGTTACTAATTTCTATTCATTTCAGTATGCCTGTAGCTCACTGTTCACTCTAATTCACTGTAAAAGAGGTGTTTGGGTGGCTGCCAATGTTCAGGTATAAATGAGCTTTGCCTAATTCTCTTTTTATTCTGATAGAATATGACATAATATGTTCGAATCAGAGGTATTTGCAGGAGTCAAGACATAAGAAAGGAGAGGAAAAAAATGGGAATCAGACTAAGCCCGCATGATGAGGTTAGGAAAAGGATCCAAGAGAAGAATGACAAGAAGCAGCTCTGGGAAAGCCAAAAAGGAATCTTTAGACTTTACTGTCAAAGGCTCGCAAACATAGTAATGTCTCGGTTATTTACAGAGCCCAGCTCCCGAAACAAAGGCTCAGCTCAAGAGGAGGCAAAAAACATGGATTTAAAACATTTCCAAGTTCTATATTCATTATGTATTATATAACATATATATTATACATTTCATTATATATTAGAAAATTAGACTCCTGAAGTCTAATTTAGGGATTAAAAGAGGCAATTTAATTTAGGGGTTAAAAATGTGGACAGTGGAGCCACAGTTCTCAAGTTTTAATTTTAATTCTACAATTTCCCATGTTGACAAGTTGCTTATTTCCTTAGTACCTCAGTTTCCCCAGATTTAACGGTAATAATAATGTATCCTTCATATCTTGAGGACTAAATGAGTGAATTAATGTAAAGGTTTGAGAATAGGGCCTGCCACCTCATAAGCAGTCAACAAAGGTTAGCTGTTCCTAAGAGTGTAGCAGAAGCAAAGATGCTCCCACTTTTGGCTCAGAGTAAATGCCAAAATCCTTACAAAGGCCAACAATGCCCTGCATAATCTCAACTGATACTTTGTTGAAGATAAAAAGCCTGAGTAAAAGAATCTCTTGTAAAGATAGATACCTTCACCATGCAGATCCAAACTGAAGATTGCCATCTAGACTCTATTACAGAGTGTAGATTCTAAATAGAAGTTTGCTCTATCAGACTAGAAGTGGTTAAGAAACTGAGCTCTGCCAATTTGGTGGTGAGTACATGTGGTGCTTATTCTTCCATTCTTGTGATACCTCACTTCAGAGGATGGGCTCAAGCTCTATCCAGGATAATGTAAGAGGTGCTAGATCACCACTGTTTTTTGTAATTGAGTAGTGTTCCATTGTATACATATACCATATTTTATTAATCCACTTATGGATTGATGGGCACTTGGGTTGTTTCCACATCCTTGCAATAGTCAATTCTGTTGCCATAAACATTCGAGTGCAGATGTCACCACATGTACTTGCCATCAAATTGGCACTAAGTGATCAACACTAAGGTGCTCACATGGTAGTAATATTCATTGGGGGTTAGGGGTTGGGGGTGGGTAAAATCAACTAATGGACACGGTGAGCATTATGGGGGGAAGGGCATGCCTCTAATCCTGGCTTGAGGGAGGCAAAGTCATAACATGTAACAAAAATGTTTGTGCTCCCATGATATCCTGAAATAAAAAAAAATAAGGTTTGTTCCAGTAATCAAAAAAAAAAAAAAATAGAAAACAAAAGACAAAACCTGTTAAAAAAAAAAAAAAAGAAACTGAGCTCTGAAGTCACAAAAATCTGTATGCAAATTTTTGCTCTACCATTTACTAGTTGACTGATTATAGGAAAGTTACTTGATTTGTAAGTCAGTTAATCTGTCTTAATTTGTGGTAAACCTATGCCTGCAAATGTAATATGATGAACATTCTAAGTGCTTGATACAAGTCAGCTGTCATTTTTACTATCATCATCATCATCATCATCATCATCATTGAACCTATTTGTGCTTGGGTCCATGTGTTTTAAGTGCAGGAAGTTTCAGAGGAGAACAACTTCTCCAAACATGCAGAGACTGGGGAGTGGGGGAGTAAAATTTAGAAAAAAATGTCCATACAAATCTCCAAAGAAATATTGTGGGTCTCTAAGTCATGGCAAAATCTGCCTCAGCTTTACAAGGAAGCTAAAGAAGAGGCAAAATTGACAGCTACTAAAATTGATAACATATGTTCAAAGCAATTTGCTGCCAGTAAAAGTATCATAAGGAAATTATCATTGCACATAGGCATTTCTTTGCCAGAACAGCATACAGACACCCAGATTAATAGCGCAGGTGCTTTCTTGCTCGTTTGCCAGGGCGACACACAAAGTTTGGAGATGATCCCTAGAATAACATCAAGTCAAGGGATCATCATGCTTGTTGTATCCACATTCCAGGACCCCCATTAACTCTCTGGACATCATCAGACACTGTGAAAAATGCTGAAGACAGGACAATATGACCCTGAGCTGAGAAGATTAATAACCGGTGCATAACTAAACTAGCTCACTGATAGTTTGCTATGCTGATTTCCACAGCTATCTTAATGGATTATTCGAGTAGTTTATTGGGCATAGACAAAAATATACTTTATTGAAGGGACATGAAAGGTCTAAGCAAAGCTTAGTTAAGTGGTATCTTTGTCTTTAAATCGCAGAATCTTTTCAAACCTTTGTTTTCCCCATGTGTCTTCTATTTTATAATTCCCCAGAGCCCGGAAATCGCACAAGGACTAAGGGTTGCTTCTGGAGCATTAGCACAAATTCTCACACACACTGTGAGATTGCTTACCCCGTGGGGTCACCTGAGGCATGCTGCGTGTGACTTTGTACAAGTGATACATGAAGGGAGGTGGGATATAAACTTCAGATGAGCAATTCATTCTTTCACAGGAGTCAGCAGAACTTACCAGTGACAGAGATCTGCATTTCAATATGAGGGCATACTTACATGATGCGGAACATACAGCTAGAATCCTCATCCTGTTCGTGGCTGGGTGTCACTCATACTCACTCCCTGTTTCTTTCACAGTCTCAGTCTAAATGATCATGGTTACATAGGTAACCTAAGAACAGCAGCAAGGTGAACTAGATAGGTCTTAATTTCATAGGGCCCTCCCTGTCCATGCTATTCAGCTATATAGAGTTGACTGAAAATAATATATATACTTGAATGATTTCAGAAGGATAGAATAATAACAAAGCAACAAAAATAATCGCTACAATTATGTGTCAGGCACTGTGCTGACTTCTTTCCATAATTTAACTCATTTCCTCTTTATGAGAACCCTAATGGGTCTTAGGAACCTTCTAAAACTTCATTAAACAGTAGTACAGGAAACTTTTTCATAAAAACCTAAGTCTATAAGGACAGAGAGAAAGATTGGAGGTATTACTACATTAAAACTGGGGATACTGGGAAACAACTAGCTGGTTAGGAGACAAAAAAACTCTAACCCCTAAGCTGGCAAAGGGAAAAGACAAGAAGAAATCTGACTTACTTTATAAGTATAAGCCTCAGAGATTCAGGAATTCTGATACTGCCAGAAGTGCAGGTAATAGAACACCGGATGGATATTGTTTAGAATCAGTTAGGCCCATAGATACTCTCCCTTATTTCACACAGCTGGGTGACTAACTATCCCACCCCAGAAGTATGCTGGGATCTTAAATTCCAAGCAGATAATACAGAGGAAGGTCTCTGGGCCAAAGAATACCAGGTTGAATTGAGAGTAGCAGGGATTTGGTAAATGCTCACATAGTGAGTGATGAGAGTCTCACTCCTTCCTAAATATGGCTCCCAGGACACTGGCAGTGAACCCTGTGTCCTTCAAGAAGGAGACTGGATATGCTTTTTGTTGGCAGTGATCAGTCCAACAGGAAAGACCTAAAATACCAACATGAGTTGGGGAAGTTAAGGAAATGGTTCTGCCATATTGAACTCATAGTCAGTAAACATCATCTACGTGTTCATGGCTTCATGTTAGCTTTTTAGTGCCTCACTCTTAAATATGGACTGACAGCTAAGGATCGATAGACATCTGAGGACTGCTTCTAACATAAAAGATTACGTTCAAAGCAAATAAAAGGAAATTCTATCATTAATATTTTCAGAGAAATATGAGATATTGAATTCATGCATAAACAAGAAAAGGATGTTACAAATAAGGAACATCCAGTCTAGAAGAGAGTTCCTAGAAATTTAAGCCATGATAATTGAGAGGTAAAGATTAACTTGTCTAAGGCTGATCTCCTGTAGGCTGACCTCCCAGAAAAGGAGGAGGCTCTCTTCACTGCTCTGATGAAACTAACCATGGCCCAGTGTTTAAGGCAATCAACCCTAATCAACTCTAACTCTTGGTGCCTGGCCCCCAACAAGATCCTAGGTAAAGCAAAATTATATATAAAAGAAAGAAAGTATAAATAAGAAAGTGTAATCATGGTTTGCTACATTCCTCATTTGAAAACAGCATTGCATAGTCATAGTTATGGAATCATGGGTTAATGATCTAACCAGAATTGTGATTTATTTATATTAGGAGGGTGTGAAGGAAAGCTAAAAACTCATTTTCTATAATAAGAGGTCAAAAGATAATCCTTACAACAGAAGAATCAAGAGATAGCAATATCTTTTTAAACATGAAAGATGGACCATTTGATCCGGTAATCCCACTACTGGGTATCTACCCAAAGGAAAAAAAAAGACATTCTATAAAAAAGACATCTGCACTTGAATGTCTATATCAGCACAATTCACAATTGCAAACATGTAGAAACAACCCAGGTGCCCATCAATACATGAGTGGATTAACAAAATGTGGTATATGTGTATCATGCAATTACTACTCAGCCATTAAAAAAAAAAAAAAAAAGATGAACTACCTATTGTTTTATCCCAGATGGAGCTGGAGCCCATTCTTCTAAGCGAAGCATCACAAGAATGGAAAAACAAACACCACATGTACTGACCATTAAATTGGTACTAATTGATCAACACTAATGTGCACAAATGGGAAGTGACATTCATAGGGTGTCAGGCAGGTGAGAGAAGGGAGGGGATGGGCAAATTCACATCTAACAGATGCGGTGCGTGCTGTCTGCAGGATGGGCATGCTTGTTGGGTGGTGCAAAGGCAATTTATGTAATTAAAGCATTTGTCCCCTCTGATACTATGCAAAAAAAAAAAAAAGATGAAAGATGAAAATGAATGTAAACAAGCAAAAACAAACAAACAAACAAAAAAACCAAAAAAAGCCCAAAGAGGTGACAGTGGTTTCTGCCTTTAGGGAAAGGGAAGAAAATGAGGCAAGAGGGTTTATGTTTCTCATACTAAGCCTTTTAGACCTATTTGATTCTTTATTCTTTGTCCATATATAACTGTGGGGAAAAACTAAAACTGAGAAAACAAAACATTGTCAGGCAGCTATTGTTATCCCTCTTTCAAAGATGAGGAAACAGGATTTCACACAATAAGTAGCAGAGGGGAAATTTTAACTTGGATCTGTAGGTGTTCTTTAAATACAACAATACAGCTAGTTGCCTCCAGAACTGGGCAGCCTTAGAAGGGAAAAGACCTATTATGTTGCAGAGAGTCTCTGAGTCAGGTCATGTGTTAAGTACTCTTCATAACGTTATCTCACACAAATGCATAAAATCTCGAGGAGGTGGGTATTATTTTCATTTTCCAAAGGCAGAATCTGAAGCTTAGAAAGTGGTGAAATCAGGACTGAAGGGAGGTTTCAAAGCCCATGTTAAGAAGCCCCAAAACGCTATGTATTTTAATCCTGCCCATCATATTAATGAGTTGGCGATATTGTCAACCTTTCTATAAGATTCCTACAGTTTTCTCAATGTAAATCCTGTTTCTTTGGCTTGCAGCTATTTAGTCTCAAAAAATCCAACTCTGATTTGTTTGTTTTCTTTGGAGCATCCGTGCCAGGTAATATGCTGCCTGGCAGATTTCTTGTTCTGTTGCCTAACACTCATTTAGGAGAATGGCATTTTTCTGCTTGATTTGCTATATCTCCAAACAGAAGTTTGGGTAGGAGGCATTAGCATTTTCCCCAAACTGACCATGACAAAGGAGCTTAGCACAGACTGAAAACTGTGTAAACTTGATGTAAGACTATCCTTCCCAAGAATTTACACCTCCCGTCTCTGCATAAGACCCATTTTCTCAAATATGGAAACACAACATTTCCTACATGGCTGAATAATAAGCAGTGATTAGTTTATATCCCCAAAGACTTCTCTCGGTGAATCTAGAAGAGAAGTACATCACACAAGCATCATCAACCTTAAACATCCCAGTTATTCAACATTACAAGGAAGTTTCTTAAATTGCAAAAAAAGGGTCAAGCCCAAGACAGTCCTGGTTTATCTCTGTTGTTCCAGCCTATCAACAGCATTCCATTTATTCTAGTTTTGATGAAAAATTTTGTGACAGCCCAGTGATACTTCATCATTGCTCCCTTGTGCTATGCTGGCACAGAACGTATTGCATGCCTTACTCCTCTCTTCCTCCCGTGCCAACATGTGGGTTACCAAGCCAGTCTTGTGTGATAAGGGGGTGTTTTACCCCACTGGTATTCTCTCTTTTTAATAGGGTAGCACCTAGAAAAGAAGCATGCATTTTATTAACCTAATGTATTGTTCTCCATACTGTTTTAAAATAAAGGCAACTTCATCTCCTAGGTGCTTTAAATTAAACCAGGTTATTTGACAAATGACAGTACCCTTTGGGTCAGACGTTATAGATAACCACAGGCAGAGCCAGGTGACACCTTTTGTAGGCTATTGATTAAAATGAGCTGATATACATCTTTCCAAGCACAGAATAATCCACTGGCATTACAGAAACGATGGCAATCTTACAGAGAAGGTTAATCAGATACATGAGAAATCATATCTGCTCCTTGATAAAGTACAAGTGACTCAGAAATCAATCACAGACTCCAGTTGCCCAAGCCACCGTCCCACAAAAAACAGAATTCAGGGCAGGTGGATACTGGTTTGTCAAAGACCTAGTACAAAAACAGTACAGGCTGCAGGTTTGAACAGTTTTGCCTGCTGAGAGCATTGATTTGTGGGTTTTATAATAAATGCACAATAGTAAACAACATAAATATAAGAAATAGATATACAGTAATGATTTACTTTTTCTGAGAAGAGAATGACTAATCTCTTAGACCTCAGTGCGGCTACAAAAACACTGTTTGGCAAATTTTTATGGAACTACAGCAAAACACAAAGTTCAGCACTTTGAGACATTGCTCTTAGGTAAGTGGCGGTGGAGGTGATGGGGGGCAGGAGTGAAAGGAATACAGACAGAGTGATATTGATTATCAGTTAATGGTACCTACTAACCTCCAGGTACTGTTAGGTGGTTTACATAGAGAATTCTAATTCTTATCACAGTTAACATTTCCCATTTTATACAGGAAAAAACTGAAACTTCTAATTTGTCCCAGGCTGTAGAATTGCTAAGAGGGTCGGAGTTGTTATTTGAGACCGAGCCTGTCAGATATCAAAGCCCATTATGGTAGAGGACACTGTTGAGGACCTCTATTTTTCCTGGTCTGCTACTTACCAATTTGCTCAGCAATTTCTTTAATAATAAGAATTTTCTGAGCTCCTCTGTGAGACAGTGTGGTACAGTAGAAAGGGCAAAACTATTGGGCCTTAGCTTGGAAATGAAATTTCCCATTCCTTAGTCTCTTCTGCAAAAAGGAGAGGCTAGAAGAGAGAGACATCTCTTCCAAGGGTGTCAAAGGGACCTTCTAGTTGGGGCAATCTATGAATCAGCTCTGACAGCATGATTCCAACACATTGCAAAAGGAGACCTGGTTATATGGTCTTTTGATATATTCATTCATTCTTTCATTCATTCAGTTACAGAGCACCTAGTGTGTACAACATATGTGCTAAAGACCATGGGTACAGGTCAACAGTTCTGATCTTCATGAAGCTTTCATTTTACTTAGAGTGACATGATGTGCAAGTAAGCAAAAACAAAAAATATGTTTACATTACAGAAGTGTTATGGAAGAAATGAATAGGGTCCTGTGATAGAGGGCAATAGACTAAAATGTTTGGGTCCCCCCAGAATTGATATGTTGAAACCTTAATCCCAATGTGATGGTATTAGGAGGTGGGGGCTTTGGGCAGTAATTAGGTCATGAGGGTGGAGCCCTCCTGAATGGAATTAGTGCCCTTATGAGAAGAGGTCAGAGAGCTAGTGAACTTTCTTCCTGCCATGTAAGCATGCAGTGAGAAGATAGCCATTTCCAAACCAAGAAGTGTGCCCTCACCAGACACTGGGTCTGCCAATGCTCTGATCGTGGACTCTATCTAGTCTCCAGAACTGTGAGAAATAAATTTCTGTTGCTTAAGTTGGGAGAGTGGCAAAGAACTTGGCTGAACTGTGTTTGTGTTCTAGTACTTTTTGGAAGGTAAAACTTGCAAGTGATGAAACTGGATATTTAACTGAGGAGATTTCTAAGCAAAGTGTTAAAGTAGCTTGGTTACTCCCGACTGCTTATAGTAAATTGAAAGAAGGAGGATATGACTAGGAAACAGAATTATTAAGCATAAAAGATGTGGAAAATCCTCAGTCTATGCATATTGCAAAACAAATGAGAAAGCATTTTCTAAAGAAAACACTGAGATTGTGGCCAAGGGACCTTTGGATAAGGAGATTAGTCTGGGTATGAACCACAGACTGACTTAGCCACTCCAGCAGGAAAACTGACAGTTTGAACTGAGGGGAAGGAGGTGGGAAGAAATGAAGGAAGGCTGTTAGAAATTTTGGATTTTATAGAACAGGTCCATAGACTTATCTGGCTGTGAATGTGTGCTATTCTTCAAGACATGGGAAGAATGATCCTGAAGGCAATTCAGAGATCATCAGGGCTGTCTTCTGGGTTTCCAAAGGAGAACCACCACCTTGCTTCCAACAGGCCAGGCAGCCTCCACCCAAAGCTGTAGGGGTGGGGCTACCCAGCAGAGCTCTGAAGACTTACAGAGGCAGGACTACTGCCCCAGTGGGTCTAGAAGGTTTTATTTGGGAAACCAAGTATGCAGTGGCATTGACAAGATGTTTGTAACGTATGGCCATTTGGCCAGCTGCTGGAGCTCTCCATTGCTGGACTGTGAACAGTAGTCAGAGAAAAAGAAGGCAATAACTATTTGAGTGTTTATATGTGCTCATTAATATAAAAACACAATATAATTTAGTCTCCCCAACTATACTATGAAATAGATACCGTTGTATTCATTTTACAAGTTTCACTTTGTAAGTGGTAATGTTGAAATTTGAACCTGACTGGTCTATCTCGAAAGCCTGTATTCTTCCTCCTATAACGTTTTAGAAGAAAAGAGAACAGAAGGACTATGTTGGATCGACTGGAGACCTTCTCTGTCCAGTTACTATGCTCTTAATATCTGGCACGGTGTCACAGAAATAAAGAGGAAGGTGCCAAGGTTCTGTAGAGCTATGGTGGACAGAAGACCGATGGGGGCAATATTCTATAGCAATATTTTCTAGGAGTAGAGTTGAGGGTTGTTATCACAGTAGAAGCAGGATCAAGAGAAACACCACAGTAACTGAAGCCATAAAGCTGGTGATCCCTAGGGACATGTGCAGCTCTAGGAATTATATGGTTCCTGGAGACCACAGCTGGTAAATTTGCTCCATTATCTCCTTTTCTTTTTTTTTTTTTAGTGTGCAAAATAGATCATTACTTATTTTTTCCTTTTTTTAAATTGAGATATTATACATATCACATAAAATTAATCCTTTTTAAGTATACAATTCAGTGTTTTGTTTTTTTTTTAATGCTACCATAACTACTATCTGATTCCAGAGTATTTCCATTATCCCAAAAAGAAGCCCTGTAACCATTAGGAGTCTGCCCCAATTCTCCCCTCTCTGAATCCCCTGCCAACGACTAATCTACTTTCTGTTTCTATATATTTGTTTCTTCTTGGCATTTCATATAGACAGGATCATACAATATGGGCCCTTTTGTGTCTGGTTTCTTTCATTTAGCATCATGCTTTCAAGCTTCATCCATGCATCATTAGCACATTTCAGTACTTCATTTCCTTTTATGAAAGAATAATAGTCCATTTTATGGATATACCACATTTGGTCTATCTATTCATCAACTTATGGACATTTGGGCTATTTCCACTTTTGGCTATTGTGAATAATGCTTCTCTGAACAGTCATGTACAAGTTTTCATTGCCTTCTGATATATCTACATGAGGCTCAGTTGTAAAGTCAGTATGTAAAACAAAAACTTTATATACTGATAATTGCCCTTACAAATCTCAGTAAGGCACCACCTTGGAGTCAATATGCTGTTCAAATGAGGCAGTTTTCTCTCTAGCTCCTTCTTTGGCTGTGAAGCAGTTGAAGCAGCTGGCTCATGTTTGGTGTCCATATTGTATAAAATCTACATGTCGTCATTTCTATTCAGTGTGGCAAGATGATCACATTTTAAGAGGTACACGAGGATTGAGGCAAACTGAGTCCAGTGTCCTTTCAGATCCTTATCTGAAGATCACTCATAGATAGACTGGCTGGAGAAACTACCCACACTATTCAAATTGTAACATCTCTCTGCTTCCTTCGGTATCATAACCTGAATTCGTGTAAAATAAATGTTCATACCATGCAAATTTCCTGCACAGATTTCATCTCACTTTCTTTGGGTGCGAGCCTCTGTCAGAGTATCTCCAGATAGATTTTTTGTTTTCCAGTGACAAAGAAATTCAAAATTAGAATGCTTTAATGCTTTCTTTCAACAAAGTGCTTTTTTTATTTTTTTTAAATCAAATCATAGGACTTTACAACTAGAAGACGCCTTAACTGTCTCTATTAAAGGATCTTCATTTTACAGGTGTGAAAACTAGAGTCTGGGGACCAGAACCCAGGTGTACAAGACCTCAGTTCAACTGTTCTTTCCACTAGACTGCAAGCATTCCCCATATCCACAAATTTTAGAAAAAGTAGGTCATACCTTCTCAAGTTTTATACTATTCACAACCTTTATAACCCAGCATGTTATCTACTATTTTATTACTTTCCTCTCTCTCTCTTTCTTGTGCTAAAACTGAACTATATACCTCCCTAGCTGGCAGGGAGTCCGTGAAGGTAAATTAGCCAAGAGAAAGAACTATTTTGTCTATAATTTATGGCTTTCCTTTATACACAGAACTTTTCTGAAACATATAGGTACACTAACAATCTTGGCTGAAATGGCACTGTTTTCTGAAACTGAAGCTTAGCACAAATTTTGTCATTCAAACAAATTAGTCAAATCAATTAGAAATATTCATAAAAATAAGAAAATGGGTTGATGGGTGTTTCATGACCACTATTGTAGTACCATTAATCCACACTCTCCCTATTTCTTTGGCAGTTGACAGGAATTCCCAATCAGCAGCTGGAGAGAGCAGAGTCTTTTTAAAGAGAGGACTAATTTGTTTCTGGTAAAAGGTGACAACCTGCCTCATTTGCTTGAGATTTCTCAAAGATAATGACTTGTGTTTTCTTGTCCCAATTAACCACTGACTGTTCCTGAGAAGACCATGTCTGTTCAGATAACTGAGTTTCTTTCGCACTGATAACCTTCGGTACAGACACAGGAGCGAAATGCAGATTCAGTACAGATCCAAGCACAGAATTATAAATAGACCCGAAACATCCCTTTTTCCAGTCTTCTTCTTCTCATGTCCCCAACATGGTCAATTTACAGCTACTTAATAATTTAAAAATTGGAAATAATCAAAGGCAGGCGTATTCCACAGAGCAATAAGATTCACTTAATACAACATGTCAAGTGCTCATAGAGGACCTGGCAGTATCATAAATGTGTGATTTAGAGATATAAGACATTAAGGAATAATGAGGTCTGGGGTCAATTTAGAGAATGCATGCCCCCTGTCTAAAGGCATTCCAATTCACAAATTTTAAACACTATGACAGCCAAACAATATAAGCCTGTGGGTTCAAGTCAAGTTAGCTGTGAGAACTACCAGTTTCATCTATAGCTGACATTTAAACATACCCGATGTTTCCTAACACACCTATCCTTTCTCCTCCCCTTACTCATGCCTTATGTGATGGTCATTCTGGGAAAAAGTAATAAGAAATTTTTGACTCAGTGCCATTCTTTCTCCTGGAAGGATGAAGGAAGCACACATATTGGGTTGATCCTCTATTCCATAAGTTTTATGGTGAGAGAGACCTGAGGTTGTACAGTGGTACAAGTCTGCATAATTTGGGGTTCAGTATTAGGAAGCCCACTATTGCTATGACCCTAAGCCACATTCTCCTCTGTCAGTTGTACCAGTAGCAAACCTGACATTTGATTACCATTTGCCCGACTACCTTTATTGACTTCTCAACTGATACAAAACTCAGGAATTGAACAGGGATGTTGTTTATCGAACTCCTTCAAACCACAGCATATGATTAAATAGAAAAGAGATCCTTTTATTGGATTCTATTTTAAGAATACATTATTTGAGAATATATTACTCAAAATTAGCAGAATAACCTTTTCAACTCATACTGCCTTGCTGATTATGGATAAATTCATGCTGGAAGAAAAAAAAAATGAAAGAGTCTACAATAAGAAAACAAAGTCAACATGACAGCACTCAACCTAAGGGCATGATTTTGCTCAGGGGTAGAAAAACACTAGGGTAGAAATAAGTTTTCAAAACCATAAAATCATAAATGATAAAATTTTGGAGTTGAAAGGAACATACGGGTTTATTCAGGGTAGGCCCTGAGAATGCTAAGATGAAAACAAAATAATCCATACAGGCCACTCAGACCACACAATCCCATCGGATTCATGGATTCTTTCCGCAATATTTCCCCAGAATAGATTAGATGTCTAGTCAATGAATACCGCCAATCATGGAAATATCACTGGTTTCATTTTCATGGCCTAATTGTTTGAAACTTTTTCCTTTTAATGAACACAAATAATATCCTCTGCTCCGATAGTCACCACCCATCTCTTTTGGTACTGCCCTCTGACGTCACATAGAGTTTGAAAGCTTTTTAAATATTTGAAAACACTGACCCTCCCTCCCCTTCCACTCTCTGTAAGTCTCTTCTTCCTTGGCTTACCCAGCCTCAGTTTCCTGAGCTTTTCCTCCTGTCATCATCCCAGTTGTCACTCTTTAAGCCGATTTCAAATTTTAATATCTATCTGAAAACAAAAACACTTTTCTCTTCTACTTACATTTTCATCAGTGCTATAATAGATGTTTAGATTTTTCCCTCTCTTGCTTTGGATACTCTATTATGTTCTAGATTTAATTTTCTTTCTTTTTTTTTTTTTTTGAAAGCATAGCATATTGTTGACCCATCAATGATCTTACAGTCAACTAAGACAATGGCCCAGAGGGAGGAAAATGGCTATGTCTTTTGTACCTTTTGACTATTCCCTCATATTTGGACTGTATCAGAGTGTCCCCTCATCAACTACACTGGTCATTATGATTTGCTTTCCTTTGGCTTACACATCAAGAAGTATTGGTGCAAATAGCACAGTGACCAGATGTTTTACCCATGCTGTGGACAGAACTAATGGAGACAGAGGTATGTTATATCAGAAGAGATGCAAGCTAGGCTATGAAAGCACATAGGGAAGAGAAGACAGAATGATGTGTTTCTAGGTAGAATCCAAGCTTTGCTTACATTTATAAGCAGTTCTACTTTGAAAGAGAGAGAGAAACGGGGCAAAAGTAATAAAATGACAGGTAGCATGTTTTCTAGCTTGGGAAATCTTCAAAGCAGATGTTGCTAATCTTCACTTAATTATGTCTTGCACTTTTGCACACTGATTATAGACCTGCTAGAAGGCCATGTAAAAAGCCACTGTTTCTCTAAATGTTCTGCTTACATTTCCTCTCCCATAACAAGGAACATACTTTCAGCTCCTGAAATGGATACATAAAAGAGACAACCATTTTAACCTTTAGAAATGGATCTTACTAAAGTAAATCAGAGAGAGATGATGGAAATGTTAATTAACTTGCTTTCATCTTGGTCAAATTCTGTATTTAACCTAAAGGCCTACATCTTTTGGGTGGTTTTCTTAGATCTGATTGCCTATGACAGCCAGAGAAATTCAATCATGGTTTGGTGGAACTGCTTCTTTGAGAGAATGATACTCCTCCTGCCTCTGGCGCAGAAAACAAATGCCAAGAATGGAAGGTGAGAGTCACTCATGAATTATTCTGACACATCTCCTTTTTGGTTCAGGGTTTGTAAGAGACCAAAACCTTCTCTTTCAGATTTGGGACCAAGTGTTGTCTCCCTCCATGGGAGTACCTCTAAAATACAAAGAGACAGATGATTTAAAACATGCACATACACACACTCCAAAAACTCCTCTGCTTCGGAGAGATTGCGTGCACATAAAATCAGTCTACATGACAAAGCATCATTCTCACACCACAGGAAATTCAGATATTTAGAAACAGAAGATAAAAGTGCCCAATTTTACTCTTCTCTTTATTTATTACACAATTAGTCATTTAAAATCCACTTCAGCTTTGGAAATTATAAAAGAGAAAACAAGCCATAGTTTGAAAACAAACTACATTGAGCTTTAAACATTTAATGAACTCAAGAGCTCAACATAAACCATTTCTTTCCTTCAGTAGGAGAATAGCTCTACAGCAAGATGACAGATGTAAGATGACAGATATAACCTAAAAAGATATGCAGGAGAAAGAGATGGATTTTTATTTATGTATTTCAAAAATATATAACTTTAATAATGCTGAGGATGTGTTCAGCATGGTAGCAGAGGTAGGTCAGAGATCTATGCTTTTTAATATCAACTTCCTCTCCAGTAAGGATTTTATCACATTAATAGCTAAATCATACTGATTGTAAAACAGCTGAAATGAGGCAATTAGTATGGCCTATGACAGCCATGAAGAATGAAACATGTGAGGTTTTCAATGCCAGCCAGATGGATATCTTCAATATACTTCTTATTATCTGCTTGTGGTAATAAGTTCAATTAAACTGAATCAGTACAACACAAGTCTCTTTGAATTGCCGGAAAAGAAATTAATTATGTGCTTCACATTTAATGAAGCCAAAGAGTCATGTTCTGTTTGCCTTTTTTGTTTGTTTGTTTTGTTTATTCTGATTAGTAAGTATTCATTACCAAAAAAATCCATTATTTCATTCTACAGTAGAGCTTTTTTCCTTAAAAGAAAGTATTTCGATTGAATGGGTTAAATATCACCAATTAAAAGGTTTGTGTCTCTTCTACACTATCTGGGAGAGAAGTAGGAAATCAGATCCACTGTCTGGACGACTTTGCCTGCAATATCTGACTATGTAGAATTCTGACGTGAGGTTTTCTTTTTAATTTGAGATACCATACAGATGAAGCTACAACAAAAATGTACCAATATCTACTCATATTCCCAATTCCGGAATTAGCAGTCTTTAACACATTTTCATGTACCTCTTGCTTTTTACCCTATGAATATATATTAAAAATTTACTCAGACAGAATAATACCAATATAGCTAAAGTGAAAGTCACGTAATCTCACTTCAGGCTCCTCCCCCCAAATTCTATCATGAGTTAGTACTTAGTTTGCACACATATTTGGGATTTAAACATTATATGTTATTATTTTACATTACTAATTTTATATTTAATCATACTATATATATTGAATAATTAAATAATACCATATGTATTGTTCTTTAATTTTCTTGTGTATTTTTATTCATCGCAAACAGCACAATGACCATCTTTGCCAGTTTCTGCCTCGGAACATGTGTGACTTCCTCTAGGTTAAGTGCCCAGAAATGGAATTGATGGGCCATAGAAAATGCACTTTGTAAATCTTACTTGCTCTCCACACTGTCTATTCCAATTTGCATCCCTACTTAAAGTGTGTGAGTATCCTTTTCCTCACCTGCTCACCAATAAAATGTATTATTAGATGTTTCTCTTTTGCCCATCCCATATGTAAAAAAATCATACCACAGTGGTGCTTAAATTGCATTTCCCTGATTACTAATGAGATTGATGTTTCTGCACAAGCTTCTTGGCCCACAGTGTTTCTTTCATACCAAAAGAAAAAATGCAGAGCCTGCCTTTGGCATAGAGGCTTTCCCATGAAAGGACAGAGTGCGCACCACGAAATGCAACTGTTAAGGAATGATGTCTTCCCTCTAAATCAAGGATGGAGAAGTGATGGGCAGGACGGAGTCATAGTATGTCATAGTATGTAACTTTAATAAACTGAAATCTCAGCATTACGAAAGGGGAGAGAGCTCTTACAGAGAAATGTGGACAAAAGGGGAATCATGCTATCCCTGATTGGTATTGCTAAAGGCACACTATTTGCTAAATCTATGTGGTCTTCATTAGTGTCCACAAGAATGTCAGAGGAAATAATTATGCCCTGTTTTACCATATTTTCAGGTTATTTCATGCTTTGTGAACACAGGAAGACCAACCAGGCACAATTACCCCCCCCCCTTTTTTTAAGATTCTCCTATCTTAACTGTTACCAGCTCCAATGTAGCAGACCTTCTCAGATCTAACAGGATCTAGTATTGAAACGTTTTGGCCACTGCCCTTCTACCAAGAGACCTATCATAATTAGCATTTAACACTTCTAACAACAAACTTTTCCCTCCTACTCTAGATGCCTTGGGTCAGAATTTATGTTAATCCTATTAGAAAGACCCCTAATTATCACCTAGAAATAATTGGTTCCAGTGGAAGACATCTAATTAGGTCGAAATGTATTCTGTTATAAGGCACCCGTGTTAAAAGCTTTTGTTGTGCATTAGCAACCAAATGTCATTGCTGGTTCCTGATTTCTGATTGATCCCCAGTCAAATCTGGATAAAGCCTTGAATAATTTTACATAGAAGATGTGGGCTGCTTCAAACTCATTTTCAAGAAAAGTTCCAATTGAAAAGATTCTACATTATTGTGCCTGTCATGCTATGCATGGAAAAGTTGATATTTCCCAACATCGTACAGTTAAAACCGAAGAATTTTATATAGTGCACAATAGTAATGCTGTAGACAATCTTTAGTGCTCATAAGAAAATTTCCTTTATGCTTAATATATATGTGTATTATATATATACATATATATATATTTGAGGAAATCTTTTCTTCTAAACATAAACTTTTTATGGGATGAACAATGAGCACTAGTTCGAGCAATGAAGGAAACAATTTAATGTTCTGTAAACCACAGGAGCATCTTCCGTTTGCAGGGGTGGAGAATGGAAATGCAAAATAATTTCTTCTTGGGAGTATATGTGATCTTAGTTAAATCCTACTAAAGACCTCTTTTCTATCAAAGCTATTTAAAGTACAAATTTATTTTTTCTTGTTATAAAAGTAATTCTGGGCCGTGTGTGGTGGCTCACGCCTGTAATCCTAGCACTCTGGGAGGCCGAGGTGGGCGGATTGTTTGAGCTCAGGAGTTCGAGACCCACCTGAGCAAGAGCGAGACCCTGTCTCTACTAAAAATAGAAATAAATTATATGGACAGCTAAAATATATATACAGAAAAATTAGCTGGGCATGGTGGCACATGCCTGTAGTCCCAGCTACTCTGGAGGCTGAGGCAGTTGGATTGCTTGAGCCCAGGAGTTTGAGGTTGCTGTGAGCTAGGCTGACGCCACGGCACTCTAGCCCAGGGAACAGAGTGAGACTCTGTCTCAAAAATAAATAAATAAATACATAAATAAAAGTAATTCTGTGTACTGAATTTAGAAATTTAAATAAATAGAAGAATAAAAAGAACTTTTTAAAAATCCAAATGAAATTAGGCTAAAATGTTATATGGGCAACTGCAAAAGAAGAAAACATAATGTAGCCTGAGAAGTGTATAAGGTAAAGGTAGAACAGTTCAGCCGATTAAGGCTGGCAACAGTGGGAGGTATGGGAAGTGAGCAGTGTTTTGAAAAATCGCAGTTGTCATGTTTCATACTTGAGGATCTTCCTGGCCTACTACTCTGGTTCCAGCAATGTGGGGAGTCCCCAAATCCTGGAAAATCAAATTGAATACATTGTTCCAGTGTCTGCCAAGTTATTTTCATCCTCTCTCTCAATCAACGATCTGTTGCCTCTCCTCTGGATTTCCAACTTATATCTAAGATCTGAGGTCAGCCCTTTGGATTCTAGGAAGAGGCTAAGGTCCTGGGAAAGAAATCTCCCTACCAATTTCAGCTAATAATCAGACTCAAGGATATGTGAAATTTCCAGCAGGCAGCATCAGCATGAAGTGCAAGAAATGTTGCGTATAGCCTGACTAGACTACATCTGAGAATGAATTTTGAAGATCTAAGGAAGAAGAAAAGTTGTCAAAAGAAGAGACAAGTACTGTTTTGTTTTGGTTTTTTTTTGTAAAGGGTATAATAGTAAATATTTAAAACTTTTCTGGTTCAAGAAGCAAAGGTGAGGATATTATATTTAGGTATTTCACACTGTACAGTCTCTCTTGTAACAACTCAACTCTGCTGTCGCAGGGCAAAAACAACAATAGTTAATATGTAAACAAATGACATGGCTCGGTTACAACAAAACTTTATTTCTGGACACTGAAATATGAATTTCATGAAATGTTTACATGTCTGAAAATATTATTGCTCTTTTGATTTTCCCCCCTAACCAGTTAATATGTGAAAGCCATTCTTAGCTTCTGGGGTACGCAAAACTGGCAGCTAGGTGGATTTGGTCCACAGGTCATAGTTTGAAAACTCCTGAAAATGAAATGTTCTCTAACTCTGATGTGCATGAGGATCAACTGGGGTATTTATTTAAAATGTAGTTTTTTCCAGGTCTTATCCCTGCAGAATTAGATTTCTCAGGTTTGGGGTGAGGTCAGGAGATCTGCATTTCTATTAAGCACTCCATTGAACTTTCATTTGCCAGGTGACACATACAAAGTTCTTTGGTGTAGTACAGAGTTTCTCAAAGTATAGTCTGGAACCACCAGCCTCAGAGTTACTCGGGGTTATTTTGAATGTAGTTCAGCAGGAGAGCTGTGGTAACAGGATACATAGCTTAAAGCCCTACATTTTCAGTCCTGGAGGGGAGCAATAGGACTTGGGCTGCTGTTACCATAGTTATCTTGTTGAACTACATGCAAGACACATACTCTAAGTTGCTCTTCTCTGAGCCTGCTACTTAAGAATATATGTCATATAAAACTGTACAGCAAAGACATTGCATCATGCAAAATGGCCTGCCTTTAACTCTGCCATAGAGATAAAAATGAATCAGTAAGTACAATATTGCATTTAAATGCATCCTGTCTTCCATGGAGTTCTTAATGATGTCAATAATCGCTACAGCACATCGTTGTTTAAAGGTCAGATGTTATGCTTTCTGTTAGGATTTGGGGGTTTGACTTGAGAACTGTTCTTGCTTAATTTTAAACAGCAAACCAAATCCCAAATATATTAAAAGTAGCTTGAAAAATAAAATCGGTAAAATTTAGAAATTCAGATGATGGGATGATAATCAAGAGCCCCCTGGGCACCTGTCAGAATTCTGCAGTTTGGGAGCCGGCTCATGCATAATCTGAATATTTATCCATTTGATGGTTACTTGCCAGAGATTTATTTTAAACCTCCTGTGTGTGGTGTAGTGGATTGGTCCCCTCCTTCTTCTCTTTTACTTGCTGACCCTGTGTTTGACACTATCTCAGCCTCTTTCAAAACACGGGGGCAGGGGTGGGGAGAAAGAGAATTGGATTTTAAAAGCGTGGTTAATGATAGAATTATCGTAAAAAGGTTGGGAAAGATGTGTTCTGATGCCTGACCTTCACGGCGTTTTAATCCCAGACACACGAGGAGGTAGAAATGAATACAAGCACATTTTAAGGTTAGAGAACACCTTCTTTGATAAATTAGTCCCTTTGTAGATCTCAAAATTGAATTAAAATACAGCGCTCAGTCACATTTCTGGCCAAACTGTTTCATTTGCATTAAAGGTACAGGGCTCAAGCATTTCAATGTAGGATTCGGTACTTGGCACAGTTCATGTGGAGTTCAGAATGGTTTTCCCTGCCTGTATCGTGCTTTATGGGGCGGATTTCTAAATTGCATTTCTCAGTTTATGTTAATGTCCTTCGCGGAGACCTAGCGGTGTGGTGTGGTGTCCCTTCTGTTCACACACGTACTTCCCATTAATGCTAATGGGACTCGGAACCAAGCGCACTGGGAGATAAACGAGCTCCCAAATCTCTTCTGACCTTCCCCAAAGTAATAGGAGTGTTAACTTCTATGAACATATTGGCCAGATAAAGCTCACATTTCTGTTTTTTCCCCACCTCACCTAGAAAAAGAGAATAAGAATCAGAGGACCTCTGTGGGGAAGCTGACCCCAGCTGAGCACCCGGAGTCCCGCCCAGAGGGGACTCTGCTTTGGAACAAATGAGTCCTGCCTGGCAATCGGACCACCTGGGCGCCCAATGCCTTGACCCCTGGCTCACACCCATGCACCTCTGCCTTCCTCTTTTCGTGTTGGACCAGGTACTTCCTGCCCTCAGTCCTAGTCCTTTCTCTCATCTATCAGGAAATTTCAGTTTGTGAAGTGTTTCATGTGCCTCAAAAAACATGCAGCCAGCAGAGGCATGACATACTAATTCTGTCACATGTCCCTATAAATCCTTTCCATTTCAGTCCACTAAAACTCTCCTGAAAATTGTCCTCAAGTCATGTTTCCCAGCTGCAGCCATTCACACACCATCCTTACGATTTCTTTTGCATATTCTCCTGCAACAGTGCAGACAACACTTTTCTCTACGCTGACTCACTTCTTAAGTATATTTTAAAAGATTGTTTTTCCATTCTTGGGATACTTCACTTAGTAGAATGGATTCCAACTCTTTCCAGGAGAACAAAAGAGATTCTATATCACCATTATTTCTTATAGCTGAGTAATACTCCATGGTATACATGTACCACATTTTACTAATTCACTCATGTATTGGGCATTTGGGTTGTTTCCACATCTTTGCAATTGTGAATTGTGCTGCTATAAACACTCTTTGTACCCCCATAATAAGCTGACATAAAAAAAGATTGTTTTTATCATTGCCATTAATGTAAAACTAGTGTTTTCCTAATACTTTGAGATATACAAATAATCAAATTAAAAAAGAAAAGTTTAACTGTAAACTTCCTAAAATTATCTCTTACTATACTTGAGGAGGCACTGTTCACATTTTACTAGAAGGCAAGAAATAAATTATTTAGTTTGTTAAAATAGGTAGAAGTTACTATCTCAGCAATATCTATATCCACACAGCAAATAAGGTGACCCTAACATATTTCATCCCGGGTATATGTGTAAGCTTTGCACCATGACTCAGTATGAGACGAGCAGCAGGGAACTGCACGGTTGGTTGGGAATGGTTTTGTCCTGGGGCTGGTGCTGTCACTGCGGTATGAACTCTGGTGGGAAGTAGAAGACTCCTTTCTGCCAACTCTCTTGAGAGCCAAGGAAGCCAATGCTTATGATAATGAAACACAGGACATAACTTGTTCCTACACGAGAAAATACTCCACTTTCAGCAATTAAGAACAGCGTACTTATGGTTTCTAGGGTTTAGGTGTTTATAATCTTTCACGCTCTTAGTCATTTCTTTGTAGTAGGCTCATTTCTCTTTGCTAACTATTCTATTGGTGTGACAACTTCATAAATGTTCATTTCATTATGATTTAGAATATATGCATAGACATTTTATTAAAATATAAACAACAATAACAAAACAGCTACTAATATTTCTTAGGTGCCAGACACCAATGCTAATCACTTAATGTGAATTATCACAGTCAACAAAACAATCCGATGAGCTTGGCACTGCTATTGTCCCCACACAGGCTAATCACCTTGTCCAAGGTCACAGAGCTAGTAAGTGGGAGCAATGAGATTCAAACCCACATCTCTCTGATTCTAATCCCTGCCCTTTAATCATGATTTAAAATGGCTGCCTAATATTCTCTTGTATCTCCATAACTTGCAAATAATCTATAACAAGTCTCAGCTCTGACACTAACCAGCTCTGACACCTTGGGATCTCTCTCAGTCCTATTTGATCACTAAATTTCCTTTTGTAGCTGAGACAGCCACATACTAGCAAAGACCTCTAGTGAGAATTGTGTTTTAAAATATTATTTAATTTCTTTTTCCTTTGCCCTGTGAAACAGAGTAGACACATGGTCATACACTGATGCTATTGCTCTGAGGAAGTAATTAATGGACTGAAATAGTTGGAATCAATCTAAACATAGATTTGGTTCCAACACTTGGACTTCCAATTTTCTATCTGTGCAGACAAATAGGTTTATGATAAAAAAGACTTCCCAAAATGATAGTACATTTCCAACTTCCACTGACCCTGAAGTATATAATTAGGTGACTTTTAGCTTTCTTCTTTAAATTAAAATAGAGGTAATTATTCTTTTTGGTCCCCAACCTTTTTGGCACCAGGGAATGGTTTCACGGAAGACAATTTTTCCACGGACGGGGGATGGGAGGGGTGGGGTGTCATGGAGTGGGTGGGGTGTGGTGCACAGCTCAGAGGATGCTACGCAGCCCGTTTCCTGACAGGGCATGGACCAGTAATGGACTGTGGCTGGGGTTGGGGACCACAGCCTTAGGCCATCTGATATCACAGAGGGAGATACAAATGGGCAAAATGGAAATAATATGTTATGACCCATCTGTGTCCATTATGCAGAAATAGGAAAAATGGGTAAAAAAAATTTCCTGGTGCCATGTAAAGATCCAAGGAGAACTCAGAATCAGGATTCCTGGGTTCAATTCCCTCTTCTGCTACTGGTGACTTTGAGAAAGTCACCAACCTGAGCCTCATTTTCTTCAGTCAAATCATTGTCAAAGATCCTTCTAACTCAAAAATCCTATGACAGGGCAAAATATAAAGTAATAGAAATGCAAATGAAATGTAAATTAAGATCTCATCCTTCACAATTGTTACTTAGTACTTCCAGCCCAACCGAGGATGTTGGAATAGTTTCACATCATGTGCTGCTCTAAGAGCATAAAGGACTTTCTGTTATAAACTATAAAGCACCCAGGCTCGTACAGTATGTGGAAATTTTATTTCCTTAAAATCGACAGGGTTGGCTGGGTGACTAAGGCAAAGCACAGAGGTGATCAAAACCTTTTATTAGCATAACAAGCCATATCCATATCTCTGAATAACAGGGGCAGCTCTTTTAAAAATCACTAATGTCACTGTTTAAACAATGTTTGCTAAAAATAGCACTTGAGTTGTGCGTTTTTAATTTGTTAATACAGTGTTCCTAGACATGAATTTCAAATCTATAGAGACTTGAAAGAAATTTAATTAAAGGATTGAAGATAACATTAGTTACAATACTACAGTAGATACAACGGCTGTAATTCTAAAAATTGTATTGGAAGATTCTGAAATAAGATAGCCTTTCAATCATATTCATTGCCAACACTTCCCCAAGAATTATTAATCATATCATGTTTGCTGTGATGAATTAATTTAGCAACACAGTGATATCTGTATGTATTAATACGAATAATGCCTCTTCTGAAGATTACATTATTAGAAATGAGGACACATATATTGATATATGAGTTCTTTAGGTTGGCCTTTACCTTTTACTACCAAGTTTCCAGTACTGCTAGCAGTTCCAAAATGGTTAGTGGCTATACATGTGTAACTTCCAGCATCTGATTTAGTCACATTGATGATTCTGAGGTTTCCATCTTCAGAAATGGTAATTCTGAAATCAAAATAAATGAAGCAAAAATGGTAAAGTTTATTTCATATGACTCATTGCAAATTATTTCTGTCATTCTGTCATCTTTCAAACTATAAATCATGGCTATATCAATCGACAGTCTCATCTTTATTTAGGATGTTTGTCCACATATGCATAAACATAATTGAGATGTGTGACTTGTTTAGTAATTTTACTACTTTTCTTGCTAAAATGATCTCAAGATTCAGTTGGAATAACTATTATAGATATTAGATAGGTTGTGACCATTTCTCTCTTTTTGGTAGCTCTAATCACATTATGCAAAGGGAAGGCTTATTATAGGTCAGCATTAGTCTTAAAACTGCTAATGATGAATAAGAAAAAAAATCCCTTGATTAATCAATTTATGTCTTTTCATTGAAAGCGTTTTTTGGTAAATGAGCAGATTAAATTAAATGAGGTATTATTAAGCATATTTATTTCTGAAATATGACAGCCAATATATTTTTAATGAGATACAAGAATTGAACTTAAAAAAACTTCAATATTCTACAACTCAGTGTGACTTTGGCAGAAGAGCAAATGTGGATGGTATGTCTCAGGCCCCACAATAGAGATTAACATCTACTTTTTGCAAGGAAGAAAATGCTTTTGTTGACAGACACAAAGTCTGGAACAGGAGGGATTTTTAGAGAACCTTGTTTTCAACATGATTACCAGAAAAGGAACAGGAAAATACAAAGATGAATATAAGACAGACAGCCTGGCCTAGAGGCTATTCTAAGAAATGAAAAAATGTACACAGATGGTGCATTCAAGGAAAATGTCTTTTAAATTTCTCCTGTATATTTCAAATATGTCCACTTCTTTCCATCTCCTCTGCTCTCCCTTAGTCTCTTAAACCAGCCTCCTAATTGTTCTGTCTATTTCTACCCTTACCCTCAGATCCATTCTTCAGTCAGTGGCCAGAGCATCTTTTAAATTTTAAATCAGGTTACATCACTCTCCTGGCTTACGTATTCTGAATAAATTGCTTTCTAGAACCTATGTGGTCTAACAGATCTAGCTTTTTCTTTTTTTCAAAGGCCTCTATCGCCTACTATTTCGTTCTGATTTTTCTACCCTTCAGTGAACTCTAGTCACAGGGACCTTTTTCAAGTTCCTAGAGTATGTGAAATGCCATCCTACCACAGGGCTGTTGCACTTGCTATTCTGCCTGCCTTGAATTCATTCCCCTTCGTCTGGACCTAGCTGCCACCTTCTCACCCTCAGGACTTCAACACAGCAGTACTTTTTTCTTACAGATCTTTCCTGGCTCACTTTCTAAAGTGGATCTCCCTCTCAGTCTCTTTTCCTGCAGCCATTTTATTTCTTCCTACTAAACACAATCTAGAAGTTTTATTTGTTTTCTTGTTAGTTGTCTTATCACATGGAATGTTAGCGTCTCTGAGGGCCGTGACAGTGTATGTCTTACAACTGAACGTCCTGGATCTAGTACACAGGGTAACGTGTAGTAGACACCCTATAAATATTTGTTAAGTGGCTGGGAGAATCAGTATGTAAATAAATATCCTATGGGAAAAATTGATAATGTGTTGTAGGAAGTCAGAGTGGCTGAACCACTGGGTATTAGTGCAAGACTTTGCAATAGAGTCCTTTACAAATATTTGAAACAAAGGGTCTAGGATGGGCAAAGCCTCACTTAATAGAACTTTTGACTAAGCATTGTAAAAGCACAGATGAAGATTTAAATACACTGGGATGCAAATGCTATATATACATTTTGTGAAGCCTCTCATGGATGGAGGAGCTACAGCCTTCCTGGGGATCCACCACAGGTTCTCTGACTCAGGCTGATGAGAAGATATAATATTAAGGTGGAAGAACTTCACAAAGGATTTTGGAATCCGAAGGATGGGGGTTCACATTCCAATTCTGTCATTTCTAGCTGTGTGATCGGAGGCAATTTGCTTAACTTTCACAGTTTTAGCTTCCTCATCTATAAAATGGAACTGACAATGCCTGTCTTACAGGTTGATGGTAAGAATTAGAGAAAATAGGGTCAGTGAGATTCCTAGCACATTTCCTAGTATTTTTTAGATAGTGCTCTTCTTTCATCTTTAAAGCTGTGCCCTTTTAATATAGTAATTACATCAGTCCTCTTTTTGTACTTTGACTATCATTTCCGGCAATCTGAAGTCAATATACAAATTAACTGAGCTATCCCAAGTCAATGCATAAGATACAGACAAGGAAGTAGGGTGCTTGCAGTTGGGTGGTTGGGTGGTCTGTACCCGCTGCTGCTGGTGTAGCTCTCTGGCAGAGGACTGAAGTGGAGGGCCTTGGCTTCTGGGCTGGGGTGAGCCATGTTCCCAGCCATGCCCCCGGCTCTGAAGAGCTGAGCTGGAGCAGTGGCCAGCACAGTGGTAGCAGCTGGACTGACCATTTTTGCTGCAGGATTTGTGAGCTGTTAGGTTTTACAAACCATGAAGCATATGGAGCCCCAAGTAAAATAAGTTTTACAAAGTCTACCAAAATCTACCTCCAGTGGTGGCTATTGCAGAGATGGGTTTGGACCCGAAATGACAAATTGGGAAGCAGCATTAATACTAGGTGTAAGTCCTACTGCCACTAAAGGAAAAATAAGAAAGGCTCATGGTAAAATTATGCTCTAAAATCACCCAGACAAAGGAGACAAAGGAGATGTCCTTATATAGCAGCCCAAATCAACGCAGCTAAAAATTTACTACTAGCTCAAGCTAAAAAAATGAAGTATGTATGATGAATTATAAGTTGATAATAATTTATGTATGAGCACCAGCTTTTTATAATAAATGTCCTTTTATAGCACATCTAAAACATGATTTAGCATAAGCTAAATCAAAGCCTTAGCTTTTTTTTTTTAAAGAGATACAGACAAGGAGGCCTTTTGTTCATTGACACCACAGATACACACATAGCACTTGCTCAATACAGACCATCTGATACCTCATTTGCCAAAGAGCAGATGTACTGACAAAAATAGAGTGGTGATCAAGTCTTAATTACCTCAATAATAACAAAAATGGCTTTAAAGGAGTTAGTCATTTTCCTATTTATAAGATAATTTGCTAGAAATTGTGACATGTTGACGTATGAGGTCTCAATAAGCAAGGTAACATTCCTGTTGTGGATAGGGACTCGTCTTCTATGAGATGACACTGGCCTGGGGCGTATGAAGCATTCTGAGGAGTAAAGGTGACTCTTTCAAAGCACAAAGGCTTTGACATTTTAAAATTTAAATTATCAATAATTTATACCACTTAAAGTGGTATCATTATAATTCCAAAAACCTAAAGCTATTGCTTGTATCAAACTATAAAATGCCAAAGGATATGAATAAGGATAAAAAGGATTTGTCATCAGATGATTTGGGTTCTAGTCTGGACTCTGAAATTTGTCAAGGGTAAGACCTGGCCAGATTACTTATACCTTAAAACAAGGTTTCTTAATCCTGGCACTGGGGGTCAAAATCACTCCCAGTTGAGAACTACTGGTCTAAGTCACTTTTTAAAAATCTCACAGAATATTATGATGAATATCTTCTATAATGAGAGAAGATATATGAAAAGTTCTGTTAACCATAAAGTGCTCTACAAATATTTTTCCCACCATCATTTCCTGCTTTTGGTATCTCCTTGCACAAAACCCAGCTAGCTCTTCACAATCCTAGCACACGTCTCTCTTTGCCCCTTGTCCTCAAGCCTTCCCTATCCAATTTCCTATTGGCCTTGTGAAATGATAAAATAATTTCACAGGCTATTATACTATTAATTTTTAAGATTTCAATGCCTAACACTGATTTAGTGCTTTAATTCTCCCATTATTATTTGCAAAGAGGTAAGTAAAAGAGGCAAGACTCTAAATGCTATTAATAGAATTCCAGATGGAAGAAGGTCAGGGAGGAAGATCGTTTGTAGAGGAGGTAACTTTCAACAGACTTCATTAAATCGCATCATATTGCTGTGACCACTTGTTCTTCCTAGGTATTATGCAGATGTGGGGCAATATTAAGTTTGAAGAACTGTGCTCTTTTGAAACTCGACCACTTTCTTATGCAAGCAATGTGACTAAAAACATAAACTCTGGAACTAAACTGTCCATGCTCAAATCATGCTCCTACTGCTTATGGGTTGTGTGACTTTGCGTAAGTTAGTATCTCGTACCTGTTTCCCTATTTGAGATAATGGAATAATGAAAGTAACCATATCTCATAGGTTTGTTATTAAGATGTGCAGTGCTTAGAACAAGGCCTGGCACATAAAATGCACCACATAAGTACATTAGCCAAATGTTCTATTAAGTGAAGCTCTGTGCCCTCCTCACCCATTGTTTCAAGCATTTATAAAGAACTCTATTAAGTCTAAGATACCTGCTCAGTAGTTCTGCCACTTTGAGTCCAACTTTGTTATTATGCTTAATGAAGCATATGGGTGACACCAAGTAGATATAGAAGGCAGATGATATATTGGACAAATTCATTCATAGATATTTACTAAATATCTCATATATATTAGGCCTTGTGCTAGTATATAGTGATGTGAAAATTATAGTTTCTGTTCTTAAGAAGTTCATAATAAATCAAGACTTTAGACGATTATACATCTGGAAATAATGCCAATGTAGTATATTAATATACCATAATGCACACATTTCTATAAGTGCATTGGAGTAAGAGCATTACTTTTTCCAAAGGGAAAGCTATTCCACACACTGTCTAGCTATAAAGATGGGCAGGGACCCAGACCTAGTCAATCAGGAGACCCTATTCTTTTGTCCCCAGTGATTGGTTTGGGGATAAGCATGCCTCCAAAACCAGGAGCTCTTTGCGGAAACAATCTCTTTCTACTGGGGTTGTTAAATTTGGAAAATGGGAATATGAAACTGTTGGCAGTCATTTTCCTGCCATATAGAGAAGGCATGCTTTAGGGAAGTCAAGCAAAGATAAAAAGAGCTCCGGCAGAGACAGAGAGAGAGAGAGAGAGAGAAGCAGAGACCTTATAATATCTTTGAGCCTCTGTTTCTGTCCATGCCTGAAGTTAACAGCATCCCAACAATTTAAGATATTAGAAATTGAGTTCTCAGGTTTACAACTAGAAGAGTGTAATCTTTTCAGGAAATTAATGAACTTGTCAGGTGATATTAGTAGTAAAACTGGAGAGGAGGGAATGGATTCTGCAGATGATCCAGTGATAGCTGTCTCTACAGACCTTGCTAGAAGATTGGCGAATGCTATCTATAATGGAGGAACAACCGCAGAGTTCTGAATATGAAAAAATTTTGACCTGATATTTCCTCATACACAGCTATATCATATACTTTTGGCTATGTATTTGTGCGTAGAATGGCTAGGTATATAATTTGACGTGTTGCTTTTAATTTGTTATATGAGATTTTTATGAGCCAAGAATTGGTGATAAAGCTAGCATTTGGCCTTGGGTGGTAATTTGGACTAACTCAAGGAACTTTTGAAATGCAACTCAATACAAATACTTAGATATTTGCTTCTGTTCAATTTGGATCCTATACCAACTTAGAAAAAATTTTTTCAACTAATATTTCTACATTCACTTTTTTCGTAAATATGGTACCTAAATCCAGTCCAAGGATAGCTTTATTTTTACATTTGTTTCTTGATAAGATTTTAAAGTTTCCTTTGTGGTACATCTCATCTCGATTTCCTTATTTTAGACTATTGACTGACCTGTAGCTATTAGCATGATATTGAACTTTGAGCTCCTTCTAATACTTATGAATGATGGAGTTAGATAAAAAGAATTGAAAATGTAAACCCATCACTGGCTTAGAATACTTTAGCCCTGACCTACCTGTGGGCTCTTTTTAAATTATTGATAGTATCAGAGAAAACTAAAAGATGATAAAGCAGCAACTAGTAAAAATAAAGGTATGACACAAAACTTAATTTTCCCTACATGAAAAGAGGTCATCTAATTCACAACACGGTAAATTACCTATAGCATAGAGAAGCAGTTGTTCCTTTACTGTCATTTGGAGATTTCAGATCCATAGAGGATAGGAACAAATCTGGACTTATGAGATAAATTGAATCTCTCTTTCTTCATATGAGGCTCTGGGTTACAGCCATTGAGGAGCTGACCTTGTCAGTCCTATAAATCAAAATCAGTCTGGGGACACAGGACCTTTAAAAATGCTGATCTTTTCTTTTGGGGGGGCTTTCGTAACAGATGACAAAAGCTGCCAACTCCACAATATTCTATCACCCTAAAGAGGAAGATTATCCCAAAATGGCGACCTGTGATTTTTCTGAGCCGTTCTGCATGGAAGCCCAACTGCTGGTGAGGGAGACAGCAAATCTTCGCTTGCCCTTGGGTCACTTTGAGACACTTCCCTTATAAAGACATCCCTTTGGAATACAATTTAGAAAACCACTTCTCCTCTTCTGCAAAGGTGGGGATTATGGAATGATAATTTCCTTTCCACAAACACAAAAACAAAAATAAATAAAAGTTTCAAACTATTAAGTTAAATTTTAAGTCATCTTTCATACTGTTAGATCCAGAATAACATAGCTCACTTAAAATTATGTGCAATTTCTTAAAAATCTCAAAGGGTCATAACAGGCTTCTCCTTTGTTTTATACGTGATAGGTTCCAAAAAACGTGTTTGAATGTTGAAAGCCTGACAGTGAAACAATAGGTTTATACATTACAAGGGAGGCTATGCTCCTAAAGAGTTAAAATATACTATAAAAACCCAAACATGGTTAATACAATTATTGCTACTTCCCAGCTCAAGCAAATGGGCAGGATGGTGGAGCTGTCAGAGGAGGTTTGGCTCCAGGCAGGAGGGACTACTGAGCCCAGGGGCCACAGGGCTAGGCACATGCCAGTCAACCCCTCATCACAAGACCAGAGGAAGGGCTGCCTAGCCACAGATGTGTTTGCTTTGTTCTGCACAGAAAATTTATTAATCTAAATAATTGGAAAATTTCATATGAAAAGCCATTCCTGGAGAATTGTGACACATAGGAAGATAGAGCAATACTGACAACACATCCCCTCAGGGCATCAGTAGGCTGGAGGAAAAGGGAGAGGGGAAGCAGCCCCTTTGAGCAGATGGTGGGCTTTCTAGATCCCATCCATCCCTGGCTTGGAGACTGTGACTCCTTACTTCAAACTGCCACCATGGGCTGAGTCCATGTGGCAGGGATCTGGGGCAGCCTTAGGGCACAGAGCCACAATCCCACCCCCCTCGGTGATGCTCCCCACTCCATACACACCACACAGTGAGAACAGAGCAGTGGGGTGAGAGGGAACATTGGGTATTATAATGGTTTTCTATGGCTGCCATGGCAACGTTCCAGAAACCAGGTGGCTTACAACAAAAAGGATCTATTCTTTCACAGTTCTGGAGGCTAGAAGTCTGAAATCAAGGTATGGGCAGGGTTGGTCACTGCTGGAGGCTCTGAGGGAGAAACCACACCATGGCTGTCTCCCAGCTTCTGTTGGCTGTTGGCCATCCTTGGTGCTCCTTGTAGAAGCATCACTGCAATCTCTGTCTCCATCATCACATAGTGTTCTTTCTTTGTGTGTCTACACATTGTCTTCCCTCTGTGTATGTGTCTATAACTAAAGTTCCCTCTTCTTACTAGAACACTGGTCATTGGATTAGGCCCTATGACAATCCAGGATGACCTCATCTTAACTTGGTTACATCTGCAAAGACCCTATTTCCAAATAACGTCACATTTTGAGGGTCTGGGTGAATATGAAATTTAGGCGGACACTATTTAACCCCTAACAGGTGTCAAGAAAGGAACCTCAAGAGGGCTGTTGGTGAACAAGCAGCTTCATGACCCCCTTTGTTGTCCTTAGTGGAGGGGTAGGGGAGAGGGAGTGACACGAAGGAGAGGTTTTCCCCCACGGGCCTGGCACCACCTCACACGCTCCCTGCTCAACCTGCTTCCTGCCTGTACGGGTCTGACCCTTCTCCCCCACAGTAGCTAGCAGAGACTTGGAATCACTGCTCTGTGGGGAATATAGTAACAATCAAATGTGGAGTATGAAAGACAGTTTTTGTGTGGTAATGGATAATGTGCAAAAGAATAAAAAGTCCAACAGGAAAAAAAAATTAAAGCCTGTTTTAACTTAAGTAACCCAGTTTGTTTGTTTGTTTTATTAAATTACATCACCCATTCAATCCTTTTGTTGTTACTCTGGCCAATTAATCAATATTTATTTTGATACTAAAATTATAACCAAAATTAGACACAGGAGGTCTACAGCAAAATGATGACCTATCGTTTTCTAAGCTGTTCTGCACAAAAGCTGAACTGCTTCTGAGAAAGCCAATGTTTTACCTGCCCTTAAAGCACTAGCAATACACCATAGTTTTAGAATACAAGAAATAGTCAAAATGTGGAAGGAGTGGAGAGGTAGCAGTGAAGAGACAGAGATAAAGATTTGTATATTCAACCTATCAACAGGAGAGTTAGCCTGAGGCCAACAGAGTTGACATATGGACTTAGTTATGGGGTCCCTGGCTTTGTGCCAGTTCAGAAGTCAGAAAAGTCTAGCCGATTGATTGGCAGATAGGTCTACGCTGTATGCTATAGACCTACTTGATGTCAAATTTAACACCAAAACTTTTCTCTGAAAGGAAAAAAAAAAGAGGACTTGTTCTGGTTTAAATTTCCTTGGCTATCTATTTGAACAAAATTCAAAAGACATTTTAACTTTTTTTTTTTTTTATTATTTCATCTTATTGTTATGGGGGATACAGAATTGCAGGTTACATATGTTGCCCATGTACCGCCTTTCCCCCCAAGTCAGAGCTCCAACTTTTAAAGGCAATTTGCCCAAGTTTACACGCTTAATTTCAAAAGATATGTGGAAAATCTCAGCCTGATGGGAAGAAGTGAATTATCCTGATTTATAGAGAGAAAGAAAGATTGCTTTGTGGGAATGTGCAATTGACAAAGAGTCAATTGAGAGCCCTAGAAGATGGCTTTGCTCCCCATCTTAAGGAAAAAAAGATGTTCTGGATTACAATTTAAATGTAGGTCAACGGGAAGGGACTTACTCCAAGGGCAATTTCAAGCAAACCTGTCATTGATCTTTCCCGTGTAGTCTCCGTGGCAGCAATAGACATCGCTATTGAACAGACACCCTGGTGACAAAGTTCCCTTAGAGATAATTTGCTTTCTGTCGTAAGACTTGGGTTTAATAAACCACGGAACAACCTGAGTATTTCAGGCTGCCTGAAGAACAACCTGCAGTTCAGACCCTATTGCCCTTGTCGGTAGCATTGCCTGAAAGAGAAAATAAACTTGTGTTTGTTTAACCTGGTTTTATCCACGTCTACCCTCTTCTGAACAACAGTTTTAAAGCCCTGTAAAATAACCTAGAAAGAACTCTGTGCTTAGGGCTAGATCAGTATTAAAGATCATAAAGTTAATTTTAATTATTTTTTTGTGACACAGTGCACGCTGAATGTGGGAAATACTTTTCTGGGGCTGGTAAAACTTTGTAATTTTATTTATTCGCATGATAAGCAAATAATTCCGAAAACACCATGCCTCGGGGAGAAGGAATAAAACAAAGGATGTGTTTGGATGTGGTTTTGTCTAAAATTTGTTTCTTAAATTGCTGTCTTTAATTTATGCAAGATCTCTCTGTGTCTCCATTAATACAAGATTTAGAATTCCTTTCCTCTGGGAACTTATAACCTGAGATAATTTTAACATAATTCTACAAGGTATTGTGAAGATGAATGGGTGGAGGGTAGAGACAGGAAAGTAATATCATATGTTATATTTTAACACTTCCATGTAGTGTTATCAAAGCATCATAATAAGTAATATTTCTTTTATAATGAGAAAAAAACTTATTAAAACAACCAAGTGCAGCTGTCTTTAGAAATAATTAGAATAAAGAAGACATGAACAGAAATGGATCCAAAGACCCAGAGGAAAAACTGCAAATATACTGAGTTGAGTGATGAGCATGCTGAGGTGCTTAGGAAGTTTATTAAGCATCTACAACATACTACTGGGTGCTATTGGAGGCTTACGTTTATTATCTCAATTAATCTGCACAATTCTGAGAAGCATTATTATCCCAACTCTTCAACTGAGAAAAATGAAATCCAGAGAAGTAAATTAAAATGTCCAAGGTCAATGTAGTTATTAAGGAATAGAGTGGCGCTTAAAGTTCAGCTCTCACTACAAAGCCTGTAGTCCTTCCACCATGCCATCCTGTGGTGTTGGAGGGTGTAAGAAAGAAAGAAAACTGGAATCAAAAAATATTACCACATTGAAGAGGTTTTCCTTAAATTTGCCATTAGATCTTTGGTTATAATTAAATAGTATTTTTATTTTTGCTTTCTAATTTTACTTGTCAAAATAGCTTTTTCTAATATTGAGAAATTTGTGTTCATACTAATGTGTCTGAAAGCAGAAGCAAAAGAATGCATAAAAAATAACTTGAAGTTGAAATCAGAGAAGATTCCTATACCCCTTAGTAACTAAAATGGCTGGAAAGTAATATTAATTATTAATTGGAAAGGGAAGCCCATGATATATAATTTAGCAAGCAGAAGAGGTTTCTATAACACAAATAGCAGTAAGGACCATGCCAGAAAAAAAAAAAGAGTTTTAATTTTATTGTGTAGTCAAGTCTCAACCTTTGGTAATTGCAGGATCATGCTTTGCTTGCTTCAACCCCTCATACCAGAACCTACAACATTTCTAAGAGGGGAAATCAGAATGGAATTTCCTAGCTCATGCACTTATCACAATAGAATGCCATTGCCAAGGTCCAGTTAAAATTCCTAATGTCTCTCCCTGCCCTGCACACCAGCTACATCTTTGCCTTCTGATACACAGTGTCACCTTAAAAGTCATACAGTCCAAGCTTTCCCAAACTCCCTGACATGCTCAGAATTTCTGCCACATTCATGTATCACCAGGCGGCCTGAATTCTTGCCCCAGTGTTTGTTAGACATGTGACTTGGGAATGTCTCTGGGTTCCAGACTGTCATCTATAAAATGGGGATCATAATAATAGTACCCCAATTTCAGAAATTTTTTGGAAGGTCAAATGTAAAAATACCTGTAAACATTTACAACTGTGGTGGCATACAGTAAGCAACTAATAAATGTTAGCTGTAATTATCATTTTTATTATTATTTCCAGCATCATTCTCATTAATCAGTAGTCGCTTAATATTTTTAACTTGCTCAAAGTTCAAAATTAAAGTAGCTGAAGAAAGAAAACTTTATATTGCTATGACAAATGGAAACTAGTATCCACTTGCCATAAATAGTGGTAACTGTAAAAATAAATATGATAAAAACATATCTAAAGTGTTGCATTCTAGCTAGCTAGGTACAGTTGTCTGCCAGGATTCTGAATGTAGGGCCAGCTTTTTCTTTGGTAAAGGGGATTACTCAGGGTTTCAAAAGTGTTCAGACAAGCTAGGATCAAACTGAGTTTCCCCTTGATATATTTAGAAGAAGTGTAAGAGAACTATGTTGCTCAATGTTATTTAATGTCTCAGTACTGTATCCTGTCCAAGATTACCTGAGTGCTTGGAGAAGTGCCAATCTTATACTTGGTGAAACACACATCTATTTCAACACTGATCACATGTTCAAGTTTCTTTTACAACATTGTGAACAAGCAGGCCATTAACTAGTGTTGGACAAATTCCACTACTGCCAATTCATGATCTTCCAAAGTTGTCCAATATATTCACATGGCATTAATCTTACACACCTCAATCCATCTTCTCCCCATCCAGTAAAAGAATTTCCAGAAATCAGGATTCAGGTCTTATGCATCTTTCTGTCCCCTTATCATTTCATATAGTCCTTTATATACCAACAGGCATATAGTAAATACATTGATTATTGGATTAAAATTGATTTAGTCCTGAAATTTTAAAGACATTGATGATACCTTTTGGGATTAGGACCCTGATTTCTAAGCTTTTTTGATGAGTGAGTGGAGGTCAGAGTTTCCTTAAGATTCTGGAGCAAATTACAACATTCTCCCCTCAAAATGTAACTATGCACACTCTTTTGGAAAATGTATGGGTTTTCTAAAACCTCTCCACAAAACAAAACTGCAAAGAGAAATCATTGTTTTTGGATGTTACCAAAAATTTTAGTCATGAAGGTGTGTATGCTGTATTTACTATTTTCTATAAAGCTCAGTAAAGTGCTGATGTATTCTATGGGATGAAGTTAATACTTGGCTATTCTCTTCCCAGGGAAATTAGTTTTATGCTCTCTGTACCTTCAGATCTATTTTGCATAGGAGAGATTTCCATGATCAACACAAGTCCTTGTAGCCATCCTCCTTTCTTCCCTCAACTATTAAACTCAACTGTTTTCTCCCTAGATAGCAAAGAAACCTATCTCTTTTCAAGGAAGAGTCTTTATTCTTTTCAGACAAACCATCTGAAAAGAACTGTGAAGTCACACAGGTAATGGGTTCCAATAAATAATTCTCGTGATGACAGAACATTTAAGGACTTGATATATGAGTCCTCTCCTATTTAATAGCCCAAATGTGCAAGGACCTTTTCCTAATTCCAAGGGGAAGTTGATGACAGAAAAAGAGGAGCTCAAGAAAGGAGCCAGAAGCTCTTATTATTAAAAGTGTCTTGGTAGAGATGTAATTTAGACAGGACAGTGATAAAAGGAGTGTTATCAGGATATGAGGGGAGGGTTTTGAAGAGAACAGACCATTGTGAACCTGACCTACTTAGAGCAAAGAACAGGATAATAGTTGAACATAGTTGTACTATACATGTATAAAGAAGTTTTTTGGAAAATCCTCTTCTAATAATCAGCACACCACATCTCTTGGAAAATAAGGTAAATGAGGCTTTTGTATAAAGGATAAACCCAAAAGAATGATGACAGGAATATATTAATTCTGAAAACACTGATAACCTCACACAACAAACCAAATATACTGCAGTTGTTTCTACAGGATCTACAGTAGCAAATTATTCAAACTGGATGTCTATCATCATTTTAAAAATTAGATTGATTAATATTATCCCTAACAAAGCATATTTTGTTGCTTTGTTGATGTGTCCGATATTTCAGATCAAGTGATGCAGAACTGTTAGACATGTTTGCATTGGGTAGATGATAAAAATTTATTAGAAGCTTTCATTCAAGTGTGTGTATGTGTCTATATGTGTGTGCCTAGGAGTGAGTGTGTGTGTGTATATCTATGTGTGTGTACCTAGCAGTGGGTGTGTGTGTGTATGAGTTGGCTCCAAAATTAAGGAGAAGAATGACTGTTAACATTTATGAGTTAGAGTAATATATGAGAAAACTGATGTTAATAGCAAATTCATTTTTTTAAAATTAGGTAACCTGAATAATAAGTGATTTAGAGATATTCACTTTGTAGTGGTCAAACAGCAGAGAGAAACAAAGTTGAAAAGAATATAAAACATCAGGGGGTCTGTATAATTAATCAGAAATCCTACAAAGTATGCCATAAATTAGAGCTGCAATTATGCCACTGTGCTTGGAAAATAGAAAGCTGGACTTTTTATATAAGCATTCAGGTTTATTTCTTGATATCTACCTCTAGAATAACGTAAAGTGCACTTTAGGAAATGTGGCCAAGAGAGTTAATGCTTTCATTGCTGCTATTTACAACCTAATTTGCAAATTTTTACAGCATCTCAATAGTCACATTGCAGTTAAGTATAAGAAAGAAATATCTTTCCATTTTTGAAGTTCATGTCAGCAAAGCAAACTTTAAAAGTTACTAGAAAATAAAGTTTTTGCAGATCTAAAATTTGCCACGAACAATATTCCTTTTATGAAATTAAGTATAAAATTTACTTCTAAAATATAAGTTGTTTCTTTGTAATTTTCAACTCAGGTCCTTTCTATAAACAATATACTTTAAGGCATCCCTTGCTACCGAATTATTTATTCTAAAACTTCTGGAATTTCACTTATTGTTTTTACATTATGTGTAAAGATTTGTATTATTTGAAAAAAATATTCTGTGAATATAAATTACAATGTGGTAGGTTCCTTGCCAGCTTATGTTACACTACTGAATTAATTCCAGGTCATTCACTAGCATCACTCTTCTGATAAAAGGGCATTTAAAAAGGTATATTTATATATATATATATATTAATACCACACACACACACACACACACACACACACAGATCAACACAGGGTTGAACCGTGTGGGTCTACTTATACATGAATTTTCTTCCACCTCTGCCACCCATGAGACAGCAAGACCAACCCTTCCTCTTCTCTTCCTCCTCAGCCTGCTCAATATAAAGACAATGAGGATGAAGGTCTTTATGATGATCCACTTCCATTTAATTAATAGCAATTTATTTTCTCTTCCTTATGATTTTCTTATTAACATTTTATTTTCTCTAGCTTACTTTATTGTAAGAAAACAGTATACAATACAAATAACATATAAAGTATGTGTGACTTTATGTTACCAGTAAGGCCTCCAGTCAACAGTAGGCTATTAATAGTTAAGTTTTGTGGTGTCAAAAATTACACACAGATTTTTGACCGCATGGAAGGTTGGCACCCCTAACTCCCGCGGAGTTCAGGGGTCAAGTGTACATGTATGCATGTACATATATTTCATGCACTACCCAGGGGAACAGTCTGGTCACAACCTGCTTTTGAGTACTGACACCCATCCAACCATTCTCTGATCATCCCATGGGACCTCTCAGACAAGCCCCAAATTATTAGCTTTTAAAAATGTTGATCTTCCTAATTTTTGTAGCCTTCCCAAACAATAAAATAAGGAAACACAAAATCTTCCATTCTTAGTCTGCTGTAAGTTCTAACCTATCCATAATCAATTCACAGATATTTCTTGAGCACTTGCTAGAGGAAAGGATCTGTCATAACCACTGCAGGAGATTCAAAAGGAAAGAAGCAACATCCTCTGCTCAGTTTTCCTGTGGAGTGGACATTGCATTGCCTGCCCAGCATCCATTCCTCTTTGTCTAGTAATAGTAATGCCAATCTTCCCTTAGGAAACCATGTCTCCCCACTCTCAGACCACATGTTTTGGGTGGCTATAACATTATCCTCTGGTTACCAGAGTTGGCTACCACATATAGTTCATGTGACTCAGGCATGACCAATAAGAGAACTTCACATGCTCTTGGTTAGAGTGATTGGTTCAGGGGTGAGCATGTGACCTAGTCTGGGCCAACTGGGGCAAATGGATATATTTTCTGCTTGGTTACTAAAATGGAGAATGATCTTCTAGGGGTTACCTCTCATTACACCAGGGAATAGCTTACCTGAGAATGAAACCAAAAGAAATCAAATCTAGGACATAGACAAGATCCTAGAATTTTCAGGTACATTAGCCAGCAGATTCCCTTTGAAGGATAATGAAAATATACAACATGATGATGGTGATAGTTGCAGAACTTAGTAAATTTACTAAAAATCACCGAGTTGTACACTTGAAGTGGGTGAATTTTCTTATACGTAAATTATACCTCAGTAAATTTGTTAAAAAATCTCTTGTAAGCCAGTTTGAGTTGGATTTCTTGTGACAAATACACAGTCTCACTGGTGAGATAGTGCATACAAAGAAAATAATATCTGTGTGCCAATAGATGATGCACCAAATGGGTGAAATACTAAAAGAAGGGCATCAATATGTGTGTTTATACTCATTATAACTGTCTACCTCCTTTCTGCCTCCTCACTAGACTACAAGTTCATGCAGTATATTCCTTTCCCTCTCTGTGTTCAAAACCTAGCACAGTAATGACTCAGAGAGGCTGTAAACAAGTTTGTTCTGTGGTGGTGTTGGTGGCAGGGAACTGTTCCTGTGAGAAGTGGGTTGTGGAAAGACAGTACATTCACAATTACCTTGATTGTATGAGACACAAGGGTAAATATATGGCTTCCCTTTTAGTGGCTGATCACAAAAATTTTTTTCTGCCTTATAACAGTTATTCAGAATTCAAGCTTCATCTTTATTGCTATTTCTGTTTTTCAGAAAATTCAGGGAAAAAAGTATTTGAGAAGAGGAAGTCTGGACTGTCAAGTTTATCAACCAAACTGGGAAAATCCCCCAGATAACTGCCAAGTTCTTCACCTCACTTTGTCCATGGGGCGACAGGGTCTTTGGGGGGATCATACCCTGTAGACATTGAGGTTGGCGCGTCCACATTTTTCCTCAGGGCTGATGCACTCGTTTCGCTGTTTAGGAATACATTCCAATGTATACAGTGATAGATTCTGAGACTTAATCTTACTTTTGAGGAGAGGAAAAAAAGCACATTGTAATCAGCTTCTGAAAAACTTAAAAAGTGATTTTCTTGTGAGGAGAAATATGTACATGCCCACAGATTCGGTACTCAGTTCAGCTGCTGACAAACCATTTTTGGAACATTCTCGAGATTAGCACAGAAAACAGCAAATGCAATCTCAGCTTATTTGTTCCAGCTGATACCATCTGAACAGAAGCCCAAAGGCAAGGGCTTTTGAGATAAGGCAGACTTCCCTAACTTTCAACTGAAAATGGTCATGGTTCAAAGACAGATGACCCACCCCACTTTTAACAGACACAACATGAAGTACAAAAGGCAGCACAACTTTGTAATTTTCCTTTTAAGTGAAATCTCAACCAAAATCATTGTCATGTTTTTTTCTTTTAAATAAACTCCCTTGCAGTAGGCATTTGAAAAACAAAATGCCTTTCCTTCCAGACTAGGACTTTTAGCCTGTGTTCATGTACACATCAGGTTCAGATGAATTTACCACTTACTTACACATCATGGGCATGTTGTACTGTTCCCTTCTCTGAAAAATGATGGGGCTGAACTTAGTATTTTCTGGCTTTAAAAGTCCCTCATGATGTTGCCAGTCAACATAGTCAAAGACTCAGACATTTTGCGAAAGGAAAAACAATCTGGCAGATTGAAACAATCTGTCTATGCAGAAAAGATGCAACACCTTTTATTTTGTACAGTTGAAATTAAATTCAAAAATTTAGTTGTTCATAGAAAACCTATCCCCCCCACAAATACCCAAACATGTCCAGCTGGGAATTACATTACTGTCAATGGTAAGAAAATAAAGTTCACTGGAAAATTGAGATTCCCAAGCAATGAACAGGTGAAATTTATTTTTAAAATGTTTATATTAAAGGGTTTAACCTCTCCTTCCCTTCTTCTTTCCTCTCTCCTTCTTTTCATCTCATATTTATTCAATGCCTGGTAGTGATTACTGCCCATGGTCGTCTCTCAGTCAATAAAGATGAATAAGAAATAGTCCCTTCCTTCAGGAGATTCACAGTCCGGTGAAAAATGAAACCCCATCACCATCACCACTAATAAATAAGAGACAGATAAAACAGTGTGGTTAAGTGAAATGATATATGTATTATATTTGTAGAGTATCATGAACACACAGCAGAGATCTTGGGTGGGGATGAAGCAAGGAAAGTTTTTCATGGAGATGAATCGAGCCTTAAAGGATATGTAGGACTTAGACACATGCCAAGGACAACATGTGGAAACGTGGCTTACCATTGTCAGAGCATTAACTATGACACAGACAGGGGGCTGGAGGGCTGGGCCAGGGACCAGGTCACAAAGAGCTTTGTAAGTCATGTAGGAAGCAAGACTTTATCCTGAGGCTAAAGACTTAACGGCATGGGAGCAATATCATCAGATTTGCATTTTTGAAGGATCATGCTAGTGAATGAGTGAGGAAAATGAATTTGAGTATGAGATAGAACCAGTGAAGCCAGGCAGAAAAGCTCCTGCCAGGGTCCAGCCATGCGCTGTCCAAGAGATAGCTTGCTAAGTGCATGGGGCTATTTAAACTTAAATTAAAATTAAAATTTCAATTCCTCAGTTGAAGTTGGTCGCCTTTCAAGTGCTCAATAGCCACATATGGCAGATGGCTACTGTACTGGACAGTACAGATACACAGTATTTCCATCAGCACAGAAAGCACTATTGCATGCTGCTAGACCAGACGAGAGGAAGCCTGAACTAGGGCAACAGTGCCAGGATGGCCACAGAACAGCACAAATTAGGAAGGAAGATGAGGAGGAGAATTAGGTACTGAGTGGATGGATTTGTAAAGGAGGGGGCGAAGAAAGATTCAGACATGCTTGACTGCAATGAGACAAAGAATGCGGGAAGGATTTTTGCATGATGGTGATGATCAGATGAATTTAAGTTTATAGACTCTGAGGGCATGCAGATAGAAAATGATGCCTAAGATAATGCATTGATTCTATAATTGCATTTTTGTAAATATGGCACACTATAATCGAATCACAAAACATTGGTGTTGGGAAGGACCAATCGTTCCATTTACAGATCAGAAAACACAGTAAGATCTCTGTCTCATTCACTGCTGCATCCTCAGCCCCTCCAACAGGGCTCAATGTGTAGAGAAACACAACTAAATTAATTCACTGTGAATGAGTGGACGAATGTGGCCCGGACAGGTGATGTGAAGCAGCACAAAAGGGGGAACAACCACTGTTTGGGAGTGAGAAAGGTGGTTAATTTTCCATTTGTGCCAGTTGAATTATACATAAATTGTTTTCTAAACCTGGTTTACTCCTCTATACCTAAAGCACTGTGTCTTTCTGGGGATTAAAAAAATTAACTTACAAATAAATTCTTTGAAAACTATGAAGTGCTGCTCTTGCCTAAGATTGGTGTTTATTATTAATAGCCACGGTTATCTAGTTCCTTACTCAAAGTTTGGTTTTGGATCAGCAGCACTGTTATATGTGGGAGCTTGTAAGAAATGCAGTCTCAAGCCCTAGCCCAGAACTTCTGCATCAGAATCTGCATTTTATTAAGATTCCTAGGTGATTTGTATGCTCCTTAAAGTCAGAGAAACACTGAACTACTTATTAGCAGACTGGAATTTCACCTCAAGTCCCTCAGTTCTTAGAGAACAATGAATGGAAGAGTCACACAATTACTAAGCAATTTGATGGGAAATACATATAATTTGAAGTCAGATTTGCTCAACATTGGGTGTTCATAATTAATTGATGGCCCTAGAAAATTGCTATATCCCAGTCTAATTTTCCTATGTAGATCAAGTCTTGGTGGTGGCCAAATTTCTCCAATGGGATTGCTGATTACTTTGGATGAAGGTAGAGATAACACACTAATTGCTTTTGCTTTTACAAAATTGAGAAGAAAAGCTCACATATTGTATATCAGTCAGGGTCTGAATATAACAATGAATGATATTTGACAAGGATAGATATAAATGTCCCTATAAGACTCAAATACATTAACAGTGCAAATAGAGTATTTCATTCATTAAACAGATCTGTAAGAACATACTATGTGTCAGGCAACATACTGAAGGTGTAATAGTGAACAAAACTGATGAGGTCCCTGCCCTCAGGAAACTCAAACTGTATTGGAAAAGACCATTTATTCTGTGTATGACCATTCTTTCATTGACTGATTCAGCAAAAATTTCCTGAGCATCCATTGTGGGCCCTACACTCTTCTGGGCATTGAATATACAGCAATAAATAAGACAATAATGTCCTGCTCTCTAGAAGCTCACATCTCAGTGGGAGGGGAGAGATAATAATAAAGTTCAGTACTATGTGCTAAAGAGAAATTACGGACACTTATGATGGAAAGGGGGTACTTGAGAGGATGGTGTATTTCTTTAGGTTAATCATAGACGACCTCTCTTTGAGGAGGTATTATTTGAGCTAAGCTCTAATGGATAAGAAGTAGCCATGAAGCAAAGAATAGGGAATGAGAGAGAACATCAAGTACAAAGGCACTAAGGAAATAGCAGGATTTGTGTGTTCCTGGAATAGAAAGAGAGCCAGTGGGAGGGGTGGAGGGCAAGAGATGAGTTTGGTTGCTGAGGCTTGGGCTAGGTCATGTAGTAAGAAATTTAGATTTTACTAGTAGACCAATTTGAAACCAAATAATCATTTGGATAAATGAGAAGTTACATCATAATAGCTGCAATAAAGGAGAAGTCCACGGTTTTATACGAATCTATAATAAGGGGAATTGAGTCTAAGTAAGTGATGATATAAGTGGAGTCTGAAGCAAAAGGAAGAGTTAACTATGCTGCAAAAACAGAAAGCAAATGAGTGTATTCTAGGCAGAGGAAGAGAGTTGCTCACGATGGGGACAGACGTGGCATAGACAGAGAAACAGTGAGAATATTAATTGCTAAGTTTTAGGCGACTTTAAACTCAGTCTGATTCGATGGGATGATGAGATTGCCAAAACTGTGAATGTAATTGTAGGCTGCATTGATAGATACACGGCATCCAGAATGAGGGAGGGGATAGCCCCTCTCTACTCTGTGCTGATCAGACGGCAGCTAGAGCTGCACGCACCCCCATTCGAGACGGATGCTGAAGAAGTAAACACTGTCTGAGAGCAGCCAAGGACACTGGATGATTCATAGGAACAAGAGGGATGGGACTCAAAGCCACTTCACATGAAGATGAAAGAATGGTGTTTAACATTCGTTTTTGTTTTGTATTGTTGTCTTTGACTACTTAGCTACCTAGCATCCATTTTCTCCTTTTCACAGCACCCATATTTTCTGTTGAGGATAGCTGTTCCCAGTGGATTCAATGCGGTGGAGCTGTCCTCAGGAGCCCTCCCTTTCCCTGTGTTCTGTGAGCAAACCTATAGCAGCCCTGCAATAACTGCTTTCTCCTAGAATAGCAGGACAAAGCACCTGAATACGGCTGGAGTTTAACTCAGCAGGGGCAGCCTGATCAAACTATTCCTGTAAAGAAACAGCTTCTGCATTTCCTGTTTCCTAGCCCTAGAGAGCCAGCCGCCTTAGATCCACTTAGTTTCAAAACTGCTTCTTCCAGGGGTTTTCTAAGTCCCTCATATCCTTCCAATAAAATTCCTGTTTGCTTGAGTTAGCTAGAGTTATTTCTGTTAATTGCATCCAAAGAACGCTGACACATTTAGCCTGGTGAACAAAGGAAGGACTTGGGTGAACCTGGGGACAGGAGAGCTGCTGCCTTCAAGTATTTGGAAGACTGTCACAGAAAAGAAAGCTGGGATTTCTCCCGCACTGTACCAAGACACTGGCTAAAAACCGAACGAGTCTATCTGGGGATAAGCATTTTAATACATAAAAATTCCCTAAGGGGTATAATCCTCCAAGAAAGTTTCTGTTACTGGACGTCTTTAGGGCAGAAGAGATCTAGACAAGTTACACTTTTCTTGGAGGGAACTCAAGAATCAGATGGGGTTGACCTAAATAATTTTTAGGTCCAGAGATTCAATAAGTCTTAAGGTTCAAATGACATCTTTCATATAACTTAAAATTTCAAATGTGATTTTCTTTGACATGTTTTTGCAAGTATATTTTCCCCAAGCTTAAATAGACTTTGATGAAGAAAAAAAGGCAATGGATTTTTATAAAAAGTACCTCTGAAAGCTGTAATACAAACCTTTCAAGTATCAAATGGATTGCAAAAGTCAGGACATGTCTTCTAGACCAATTCCCCTTTATAAAATGTTTCTCAGAAGTTATTCTGTGCAAATGGCTTTGTTTTACTCTCAAAATATGGCACCGTGGCTAAACTGCAGTCTGGTCATTTTATTCTCTCCAGGTCCTGTTTAACATTTAAGAGAATAATACTAGCCTTTGTTTCCCCAGCCATTAAGCAGTGTTCCTGTGCACCACGGAAAGGATGGCTGTTTCCTAATGACCAGGTGGTTTGGTTCAGAGGTAGGTATGTTATCTCTAGCAGAAATTTAATAACATTTTATATAATAGGCTCTGAGACAAATAAAAAGTATTTTTATTTTTATGTAAGGTATACTCTCAAGATTTGTCATTTGCTATACGGAGATAGTCTTGTAGTGGCTTAAAACTACTATGCAAGACACTGTCCATTATATTATTAAATATCCATTGTCTAAGATCTGTATCAGTTATCTATTACCACATAATATGTAAGCCCAAACTCAGCTGCTTAAAACAACAAGAGTTTTTATTGCTTATGAGTCCAGGGGTCAGCTAGGTGTTGGCTGGGGTGACGGGTTTATGGGTCATATGTTTCTTCCTAGTTCAATAGGCCTCCTTTTTCATGTTTGCATGGTAGTGACAAGGTTTGAAAAGCAGCAAGGGGAACGCTCCAATGCACAAGCACTTTTTAAAACATTTGCTTGCATCAGTTTTACTAACACTTCATTGGCCAGAGCAAGTGCCCTGGCCAAGTCTAGAGGCAAAGTGAGAAGGCACTACAAAAACGCATGGGCAGGTGTGAAAAACAGCGGCCATTACTGCAATCAAGCTGTTACTGGATTCAAGTAACTAATTTATAATTTAATATCAGGAAAAAGTCTCTCTTCAGAATTTTTTTTTCATATACTGAACTTTAGTAGCTTGCTGCTTTCCCTTTTGGCTTAGGATGCTAGGAAGCTCAAAATATTATTAGCTAAATCATTATTCATGGGTGCTTTCCTCCTCTTCTACATGGTCTAAATGTTCTATCTTAATAAATTTATTGTATATAACTTCTATTATAAGCTGCCTCAAGCATCTTGCTTTTGTTTGGGGGAAAGATAGTATATTAACAAAAAATAAATACTTACATTTATCTAAGGTATGGCTCTTGTGCAGGCAGTACCTACAGACACTTGAAGTATTTTTGAAGAAGAGAGAGAGAGAAGCTCTACCTTTTAAAGGGGCATTAGTCCTTATTATATATTACATTCTCCTGGTTCTATTGTGGACTAAAGTGACAACTGTACATACATCTCAACAAAAGTTTTTCGGGGAATTATCTCAAACCAATTTTCACTAGGGATATAACCTTTTAGAATCCCCACAGGTTCAAAAAGAAAAGTATTTTAAAATTCACAACCCATTCCTAAGAAGGTGACAAACGTTAAGAAAATTCAGCTGAAAATGAAGTTCTTCATTTCATTTTGGAATATTTTCTTCTAAAGATATTGTGAGACAGATTTTCAAAGGACTTTGAAGATAGAGCTGCAGTGTCTCATGCCCACATGATTGAGTCCAGGAAATACTACCTGAGTCTTGGCAGTGGAATCTGAAATGCTGACTTGAAATATTTTCATTGAAGTTGTACCAATGTTAAATAGAACTAGAGAATTATTCAAGCTGTTTTTAACATTTTCTTATGAATTTCCTCTCAACTGACAGCAAACTCTCATACCTAGTGAGACAAAGACTTAATAGGTGCTGAAAGTCTTTGGGGAAATTTACCTCTGGAATAAACCAGAGTATTTCTACAGATCCCAAATTGTTTCTGATAATGAGTTGAAGATGGCTCTTTTATAAATCAGTCACTTACAAATTAGTATGGGCTCCAAAATAAAGGATCAGCTTTCTCAATTAAATGTGAGATGGACTAGGTATTCAGCCTAATGGTAAGGAAACGATTTATATTAAAATAATAATTAGACTGTATATACCAATTCTAAAACCAAAGTTTAGCTCCTCAAGGATTTTCATACAATATGCTGATAGGTATAAATGTGAAAAGGGCTATAAAAATTATGATCAATCTGACGAATTCACAAACATCTGTGTAGACCTAAGGACTTTCTGGTCCTGTCATACTGAAATACAATGAGGTATTTACATTTTTAAAGAGCTTTTCACAGGCACTCTACGGACACCACAAACTGAGGATATATTAGCTTCTGAAAACTTGCTTGGAAAATATTATCTGACTCTTTGTTTTTAATATATTTTCCCCTAGAAGCTAATTTCCTTGACCTAAAAGAACTTCAAAGGACTATATTCTTTTCTTGATGTCAAGATATTGCTGTAGTTTCCTGTAATGATATTTATTCCTGTGCACAAAGGAATAGTTTATAGCTAACCTTAAGTGCTACGTATTTTACTCAGGAAGAGGCTCTGACATAGATACTAAGAGTTTTGATTTCAATTTCTGCCTCAGTTGCTCTCATTATATATGTGTCTTTATCTGAATGTATGTGGATACCCAAAATGACTGCTGACCCTTTTGTTCCTACAGGGCACAATTTTTGTCAAACAATTTATTTGGGCAAGATAACTAGTCAAGGGCATGGCTATTTCATCTTTCTGCCAGTGGCTCTGGAGTTGTGGAGAAATCTAGAAGTTCATAAAACGTAAGCTCCCTAGATTGAGTTTTCGTTTCCCACTTTACTCATGGAATGCCCAGAATATCCCTCCCTACCCTCTCCACAAATGTACACCTTATTTATGGTGCACGGCACCTCTTGGGTGTTGCTTCTTTTATGAAGCCATCTCTGCTTCCCGCAGCTAGAAGTCTTTCTGCCTCCCCTGCATTCTTACAGCCTGTGATTCTGTGCTCCTTAAGGGAATTCTTGCTTTCTATGTTGTATTATAATGCTTACATTTTATATGCTCCTAGAGGTAGACCCTATATCTGTCTTCTTTTTATCACTCACAGTTGTACTAGGAGAGCAATGACAGGGATAATTAAAAAAAATGCAGATTGTTTATGCTAAAGTTTAAAAGATGCACACTGCAAAGATAGCAGGGAGGGTCTAGTCAGGCTGCCACAAGAATTCAATAGTCTAAGTTATGCCAGTGAGTTTCCATGGTCCAATATTTAGGCCTTGGCCCTGAAGGTTCAGAAACTATCTTGCCTGGGTCATAAAGTCATCAGACTGACTACTTAGAAATATAAAAACTCATGGGGAACTAGTATGTAAAATGGGATACTTACTTATTAATGTACTATGAGAAATAAAATTGTCACTCAGCCAGCTTAACTGGCACATTCTTTCCCCATAAACCAGTGGTTCTCAACTAGAGGCAGTACTACTTCTTGCAGTGTGTTTGGGATACATGGAAGTTTTCTGTTTGTCACAATGACTAGAGATGCTACAGTCTTGTATGTGGTACAGTGTCACACACAAAGAAAACACCCATTCAAAATGCAATAGCAGCCCATTCAAGAAATACAGACATTAGAAATCCATTAGACAAACCAAAATATCATCAAGAGATTGGTCAGTATGGAATCAAGTTAAAGAGATGAGGGTTAGATAATCTTGAGACTGATTTCATACAGACCATTCTGAGATTGAATGAAAGATCTCTGCCCTCTGGAAGAAAACACTTCTTAGTATTGACAATGTCTCATATAAGTGACATCTCAGAATGCATCCCAACACAATGAAGGCCATACATGACAAGCCCACAGCTAACATCACACTCAATGGTGAAAGGCTGACAGCTTTTCTTATAAGATCAGGAACAAGACAAAGGTGTGTACTCTTGCCACTTCTATTCCACATAGTACTGGAAGTCCTAGCCAGAGGAATGAGGAACAAAAAGAAATAAAGGGCATCCAAATTGGAAAGAAAGAAGTTAACTTGTCTCATTTGCAGATGACATAATCTTAAATGTATAGAAAACACTAACGGCCACCAAAAAACTGTTAGAACTAATAAACAAATTTAGCAAAGTTGTAGGATAAAAAATGAACATAGAAAAATCAGTTGCGTTTCTATATACTACCAATGAACTATCTTAAAAAGAAATCAACAAAACAATTTAATTTGCAATAATTTATAATACCATCAAAAAGAATTAAAATAAAATACTCAGGAGTAAATTTAACCAAGGAGATGAAGATCTGTAGATGGAAAACTATAAAATATTGATGAAAGAAATTGAAGAACACACAAATAAATAGAAAGATATTGTGTGTTCAGGAATTAGAAGAATTAATATTATTAAAATGTTCATACTACTCAAAGTGATCTACAGATTCAGTGTAATACCTATCAAAATTTCAGTGGCATTTTCCACAGAACTAGGAAAAATAATCCTAAAATTCATATGGAACCACAGAAGACCTCAAATAGCCAAAGAAATCTTGAGAAATATGAACAAAGCTGGAAGCATCAGACTACCTGATTTCAAACTACATTACAAACCTACAGTGATCAAAACAGTGTGACACTGGCATTAAAACACATACATAAATCAATGGAACAAAATAGAAAGCCCAGAAATAAACTCATGCATAAATGGCCAACTAATCTTTGACAAGGGCACCACGAATACACAATGGGGAAAGAACAATCTCTTTAATAAATGGTTTTGGGAAAACTGGATATCCACATGTAAAATAATGAAACTGGACCTTTGTCTTACATCATATACAGAAATTAACTTAAAATTGATTAAAGACTTAAATGTAAGATCTGAAACTGTAAAACTTCTAGAAGAAAACATAAGGCTAAAGCTCCCTGACATTGTTCTTGGCAATGATTTATTGGATATGCCACCAAAAGCACACACAATAAATAAGTGGGCTACATCACACTAAAAAGTTTCTGTACAATAAAGGAAAGAACCAACAGAATGAAAAGGTAGCCTACAGAATGGGGAAAAAATTTGCAAACTATATATCTGATGAGGGGTTAATAGCCAAAATATATAGGAAATACACAACCCAATAGCAAAAAAACAACCTGAGTTATTTGGGAAAACCACCTGAATAGACACTTTTACTCACAAGACCTGAATAGACACTTTTCCAAAGAAGACATACAAATGGCCAAAGGTATATACAAAGGTGCTTAATATCACTACTCATCAGAGAAATGCAAGTCAAAGCCACAATGAGATATCTCTTCACACATATTGTGTTAGGAAAACACAAGAGATAACAGGTGTTGGCCAGGGTTTGAGGAAAAGGGAGCCCTTATACACTGTTCGTACAAATGTAAATTGATATAGCCATTATGGAAAACAACACGGAGTTTCCTCAAAAATATAAAAAATATAACTACCAAATAATCCAGCAATCCAACTTCTGGGTATATATCCAAAGGAAATGAAATCAGTATCTTGAAGAGATATCTGTACTCCCATATTCATTAAACCATTATTCACAATAGCCAAAATATGGAAACAACCTAAGTGTCCATAGGTAGATCAATGGAGAAAGAAATTGTGGTGAACATATACAGTGGAATATTATCAGACATAAAAAAGAAAGAAACCCTGCCATTTGTGCAACACAGGTTAACCTCATGCTAAGTGAAATAAGCAAGGCACAGAAAGACACATACTTGTATGATCTCACTTTTATCGGGAATCTAAAAAAGTAGAGCTCATAGAAACAGAGAGCAGAATAGTGGCTGCTAGGGGCTGGGGGGGTGGGGGAAATGGGGAGATGTTGGCTAAAGAGTATAAAATTTCAATTGTAAGAAGAACAAGGTCTGAGGATCTAATGTACAACCTGGGTGGTGATGGATATGTTAATTAGTTTGATTGTGGTCATCCTTACACAATGAGTATGTCTATCAAATCATCATACTGCATACCTTGGATATATTCCATCTTTATTTGAATCTATTAAATAAACTAAAATAAAAAATAAAATCAGTATCATTTACCTATTAAAAAATAAAGAAGTAATATCTCTGTCATTCATTAACTTAAATGTAGGTAGATATTGCCTCTTTGATTTTTTTATTTGCAGCTATCTTCCACTTTTAAATATTTTTGTTGTGATAAAATGTATACCAAAAATTTCTATTTTCACCATTTTTAAGTGTATAATTCAGTGGTATTAAGCACATTCACACTGTTATGCAACTATCACCACCGTCCATCTTCAGAACTTTTTGATCACCCCTAACTGAAACTCTGTACCCATTTAAATAGTAACTCCCCATTACTCCCTCTCCCCGGTCTTTGGTCGCCACTATTCAACTTTCTGTTTCTATGAATTTGGCTATTTTAGGTACGTCATATAAGTAGAATCATGCAATATTTGTCCTTTCATGTCTGCTTTATTTCATTTAGCATGACGTTTTCAAGGCTCACCCATGTGGTGGCCTTTCACTCATTCCTCTTTAAGGCCAAAAAACATTCCATTTGTATGTCTATACCACAGTTTGTTTATCCATTCTCCTGTCAACAAATATTTGGGTTGTTTCCACCTTTTGATTATTGTGAATAATTTTGCTATGAATACGGATATACAAATATCTATTTGAGTCCTTGCTTTCAATTCTTTTGAGTAATCCCTAGAAGTGGAATTGCTGAATCATATAGTAGTTCCATTTTTAATTTTTTTGAGGATGCACCATACTGTTTCTATAGCAGTTGTATCATTTTACATTCCCACCAGCAGTATACAGGAGTTCCAACTTCTCCACTGTATCTTCCATTTTTAACCATTCCTTCTTGTACAGAAGGTTGTGCCCAGTATCCATTAACCTTATATCTAAGAATAGCCATTTTAAAAGCTGCTCCTCTTTCAGTATCAGCCATGAGATTTTGGTAGGCTCCACTACTAAATATTGGAGTGAAGCATAGGACCCAGGCTTAAATTGATCACAGCATTCAATTTCTTCTGGCCATAGCCATTAATTAGGGATAATTATATGACCCAGTCTGAGTCAATGAGCTACAGTGAGACTTTTCTTGGACTTTCTGGAAAATGATTCTCAATCTGTCCTTCTGGAAGTGAAGATCTGAAGATTTAATGTCTGGAGCTGCAGCAGCCATTTTTCAGTAATGAGGAGGAAACCTGTCTGAGAACAGAGTCAACACGGTGGACAAGAGAGCTGAGTTTGTGTAAATTCTGTTACTTGAAACCAGAAAAGGCCAAATAAACTCCACCTGAGTGACACGTGCAAACGCCATTCACTTTGCTGCTAGCTCAGTCATGCTAATAAATAAGATTTACATGCATTTTAGCTTCAAGCCTAGGGGAATATTTTATCTCTAAGGCTGACTTTGCATCTAAATCTTGCTCATTATGTATGACTTTTAAAGTTCAACTCTTAGATTTTGGTGAGCACCTGGCTGTCTCTTCTGCCTACTATTCTTTAATGGTCCATTTAACTTTGGAATGTTTTATAAGACTTTTCATGGCAGGTTTGTCTTCTTGATTATTTCTGCTTTCGCTAATATTAAAATGAGGTTGCACTGCTGCAGAACTTAGCTGCTGTTATCTGCCACGCAGCCCCTCAAAATATTCCAGGTGATTAGAGGAGGTAGTGGGACTATAAACATTAGTTTTACAACCTTCTTAATTCTGACAGTCAGAATTCGTATAGTAAAAGAAAACGATTAAAGAACAAAAGCCAAGATTTTAAATACGTAAACAAAATTGTCCAGAGACAGAAGCTCAAAATTAGTACTAGGCGCACAGGATAGAAAAGTCCATACGGTACTGTTGTAATTACTCACTAGACATAGATGGCATGACTAAGGCTATTACTATGTTGCAAGATGAGATACCCTGAAGCTATATATTTTTGCTATCCATCCTTGGCATAAAAAGTTCTGACTCTAATACTAGAATTGGCCTCCTCCCCAGTGAAAAGAGGAGGATGGAGTCAGGCATTGTTGGCTCTATTGATTTGGATGACACATGTTCTCTGAACCACCTAGAGGGGATTCTCTGTAGACTGAATGGAATCCAAAGGTCAGAGAAAAAAAACTGATAAATATAATTGCAATTTCCTTGCAGCACCATATTTGATGACAAGACATTTGACACAATGACAATTTAATATGTGGAAAGAGGGAGAAAGACCAGACATACTGTCCATCTATAGTAATTGATCTTCTGCAAGGTCCCAGTGGGCACTGCGGGACAGCTCTCATAAATAGTTTCTTCCTATAACCCAAAGGGAGAAGGTGAAAGACCTTGTTCATTTTGGTGACATTTCTTCTTTCTCTCCTGAAGACAGGCTGCCATAATGGCATCAAGCAGGAGGATCAGACGATGCTGGGTGATGTCTAGGCAATCAAGATAAGGTTTCTGAATGAAAACTCAATCTCCCTTAGGTCAGGTTTACAAAGCTGCAATTATCTTGTGTGACGTCCAAATAAATCTCCATTTTGGAAAGAAGTATGCATGTTTTAGAAAGGCACATTTGGGAAGGAGTGATTCAGAAATCCTCCATTTACTGTGTAGTATGAAAACTACGCTCTAATGCCTAAGTTATCAATTTAATTTAGAAGTACTTATTTCCTAGATGATTGCCCTAAAAATTTAATCTAGATTCTTAGCGTGGTACTTGGGACATGATGTAGCTGCTAAATAATATTTGAATGAATCAATCAATGAATTACTGACTCAGTTAATCAATGAATCTCTCTAGGTGGTTCAGAGACCATGTGTCATCCAAATCAATAGGCCCAATAAAGCTTGACTGCTTTCTCCTCCTTTCACTGAGTGGAAAGACAGTTTATATATTGGAGTCAGAACTTTTTATGTCTAGGATGGATAGCAAAGACCATGGTAGATGAATAGATCATTCAATATACTACTCCAGAGTTCTGGGAGAATCGTGGGTTAGAAATATAAACTTGGACTTCCCTAGCATTTACATAGGTTGTAAGGCTGTGGACTAGATGAAGACACCTAGGAAGAAGGGACAACTGGAGAAGAGGCCCAAGCACTGGGCCCTGGGTAAGTTTAGGCAGAGGTGGGAAACCTCTGGGTTTCCCATCCCTGGTTTAGAGGTTGTAGAGAGAAGGATCCAATAGACATACTGAGAAGTGGCTGGCATGGAGAGGGGGAGGTTTAGAAAAAACCTAGGGGACTATGGGGTTCTAGATATCAAGCAAAGCAAGGATTTCAGAAGGGAGGAGTGATCCACCCCTATGTCAAATGCTACTGAGAGGCAAAGTTCAAGAATGAGAGCTGGTCATTAGATTTGACAATCCCCAGGTAATTAACCTTAACAAGAGTGGTTTCAGGGCAGTGGCGAGAAAGGCTGCTGGTTAGGGCAGCTTGGCAGATGATGGTACCATTCAAAGAAATGGGGTGCACTGTGGGGACATGTTTTGGGGGGCAAGATGGAGAGATCAAATCTGGATATTTTGAGTTTGAGATCAAGTGAGACGCTTGATATGGTGGATGGAGTTTATGTTCTTTTTTATTTATTTTTAGTTTTTGATTTTTTTTTAGTTTATGTTCTTTTGAAGTCAAATAAATCTTCAGATGAATTCTGGTTTTGCCACTTACTCATCCTGTATGTCTATGATTAAGTTAGTTTATGTTGATGAGCTTCAGTTCCTTCAAGTGCAAATGAGCAAAACAATAATGAGTTGCATTGTTTGGGCGGGGGGTGGGGGGGGGGAGATTTAGGCAAGGGACAGTATAGGTAAAACACCCAGCACACATTAAGTACTCGATAAATGCTAGCTGTTACTGCAGTCACATTGGTGGAGATGCCCAAAATACAGCTGCTTGGGAATTCCCATAGTTACGATTGCAATTCTAATTAGAATCCTAGAGATTTAATGTGGTTGATGTGAACTGTAGTAGGTTAAATAGCAATTCTAAGAAGATACTGAGTTGTTCAAAATTAACTAATAAATACTTTTAGTGACTTGACAAAATCATACAATGCCATAAGATTGAGCCATTAAAAATGAAAATATGAAATGCAAATGTTATATCCTTCAATATGGCATGCTATCTACCATATATTATAAATCAAAAAGTCAAGTTATAAAACAGTAGGTATGATATAATCCCATTTTTGTAAAAATGTGTACAGATCTAAAAAAAAAAAAAAAGCATAGAACAAAAACCTCTACGGTGCTTTACCATTTATAAAACACTTTCTCATCTAATGAAATCTCACCAGAACACCATAGGTATTTATTATTAAGTCTATTTTAAAGACAAGAAATTAAGTGACGTGCTCAAGGCCACATAGATGGCAAAGGTGGGGCTCTGATTTCATCCCCCAAATCTAGTCCTTTTTATGGTATACTGCAGTAGCCTCAAGTGCCAAAAGAGTCTAGATCTAAGAGTTCAAAATACATGGGAAACTGTGAGTCCAGACCATCTACATCCTAGACACCATGTCACTAAGGCTTTAGATAAGGCTGCTTTGGGAGAAGGTAGTTCTTATGCTCATCCTCTTTCCTCCTCCATTTGTGAGCACTTCTGCCCCTGCTTTAAGAAGCTCTGTACTGCAGGGGCAGCAGGACTTGTCACCGGCATCTGGGGCTTCAGGCCAGGGGTAGCAGCACGGCCTCTCTGCATTGCGTGACTTTCAGAACCTCCCTGGCACCTGGGTAGAGAGTTGAGAATCACCCAGGTCTTCCTGTAGCTGATGTTCTGTCTGTAAAGTTTCCCTTTAGGTCACCCATTTGTTTAAGAGCCCCCAGCACAGGGTTCCATACACCTGTGGCAGTTTGGGGGTTAAAATGCAGGCATTCCAAAACAAAACTCCCTTTTTAAATAGTGCCTAGAAGGTAAAGTTACTGGAGGCAGACATTCACGTATATTACGATTTTAACACTTGTGACAAGGAATTTGGCATGAAAGTATAACCAGTGGAACTGTCCAAGCGAGATGAGACACATTTGTTGCCTGATATACACATAGAAATGAATGAAACTTTCCTTTTGGGACATTTTCATCCAGAAAGTTAAAATACTTCTTACAGTCACGGAGAAGACAGTGATTTTTTTTTTTCCTAATTATTTTAGGCCAATTATACAGGTACAAAATCTACACAGCAGTTCAGATGACTTCCTTTTTTGACAGCAGAGGGCAGATTCATTTTTCATTATTTGTTATCAATTATAAATAACAACAGCAAACACAATTCTAAGCCTTTCACGGGTTAGGTCATATAATCCTTTATAAGATGGTTACTGTTGTTATCACCATTGTACAGATGGGGAAATCAGGTTTAGAGAGATTAAGTAACCTGCCCAAGGTTATACAGCTAGTGAGTTCATTCATCACATATTTATTTACTGTCTATTATATGGCAAATATTGTGCTAAGTGCTTAAGATATGACAATGACCAAGACAGGCAAGCTCCTGTCCTCATGGAGTACATAGCCTAGAGTAGGAAGCAGACTCTAAACAAGTAATTTCAACTTCAAATGTTATAAAAGTTCATGGTCTGTAAGAATAGAGATTAGATTATTTTGGGATTCAGAAAGTTCTCCATATAGAGTTAAAACCAGTTCATCCCAGAATGCTGAGACATCTTTCCTTCCTCCACATCCACAAGGCAATGACGAGGGAGTTCAAATCAAAGTCTAGGTGAGGAGCCACATGTTGCCATCTATATTCTTTTCCAGCTTATGCAATGCCGTCAGGGCAACGGGAGCTCATTTTGCTGAAAGAGAACCTATTCCAGCATCTCTGGGCTCCCACGTGCATTGAGGTGGGCAAAGGACCTCGTCTAGGACAGGAACCTGCCACTCATCACAAACGGTGGCAGGCCTAACTGCTGAGCACAAGATGCTTATATAACAAGCTGCTGATGTGTTGGGGGCTTCCCAAACTCATTTGGCAGGTTCAGGCCCATTGTCCAAATCTCCTTCAGCGAGAATCAATGAAGCATAGACGTACAACGACTCACTCTGGGAGGACGCAGATGCTGGACAACCTGAGTCTGCACAAACAGCTGCCAAGGTTTCATCCCCCAGACTTCACTAACTCCGGTGTCAGCACACGCCTGTGAGGCCCGGCAGCGTCCCACTCCAGGGCTGGTTCTCCTTCGAGGGAAAAGAGCTCTCTGGAGGGGACACATACGTTTTAATTCCAGGGATCCCTGCAATTCCATATGCTCAACAGCTCCATTAGTCATGGACGGGGTACTTAATAATCAGTTGGGTAGCTAGGTCAGTTGAATGCACATACCTCTGTGAAGCAAAATGTTTCAAACTGCCCCATCCCTCAAATTTTAGATATTCAAGTTCTTAAGTTGTCTATTCAAATAGGGTAAGGTATAAGCATTATTAAGAACTAAGATAAATACCCAAATGCTTATTAAAGGATTGCTTTTTGTTTTTCTAAGTTGGATTTGGAGAAAAAATAATCTTGCTAAAGATGATCCTTCTGCTTGTCTATGTTAGTTAGGGTTTTGGTGCTGTAAGTAACTGAAACAGACTTTGGTTAAATTATGCAGAAAGGGGAATTTATTGAAAGGATATGGGGTAGCTCACAAACTGGAGAAGAGGCTGAACAAACAGGGCTTGGAAAAGACAGCAACCAGTAGTAGCTCTGGGGGTCTAGAGAGTTGAATCTAAGAGACAATCTCCCCAGTGACTGCTCTGTGTTCTATCCATAGAAAAATTCTGACACTTGAAAGAATGAGAGGGTCTGGTTGGCTTAGCCTGTGCCTTTCTGATATCATTTCATCTACAAACTCAGTAGAAATTCATTTAATTTTCCATCACACTATTTTTGGTTTGCATGACAAGGGCGAGATCCTTTTGAAAGTGCTTGAGGTTTCTCTGCAGAGATAGCATTTCAGCTGTAATATAGCACAAGAGGGAGCTGGCCATTAAAGATCAGGGAGGACAGTGTTTCAGTCAGGGAAGGCAAGTGCAAAGGCCCTGAGGCAGAAAAGACGATGATGTAATTGAGGAACTGCAAAGCCAAAGTGAAAGAGCTAGCTAGTGGCAGTTATGTTCAGAGAGATAAGTAGAGACCTGGACAGGTAGGACATTGCAGGACAGGGCAAGGTGAGACTATATTTGAAGTGGATGGGAAGCCGCTGGAGGGGCTGCTTAGCTGTCTATCCTTGAGCAAGATACTTAACATCACTGAGCCCCAGTGTACTTTACTCTTTTTAAAATGGTCTGACACACAACCCCTTATCAAAAACGCTCAGGAAAGTTATATTTTGGGATTCAGGATTTCTAACGTTAAGAAACATACTATAGTACAAATATTTTATTTTATATAACATCTCAAGAAAAGTCTGATGCGGTATCTCACAATCCAACATAGTATTATGTCTGTGATTAAACATGGGGTAAATAAAGACAAAGTCTATCAACAGCCTCAGTTGGGTTTTGTCAACAGATGAGTTTGCTGCAAACCTGCCAAAAATAAACAAATAAATGAGTAAGAAGAAGAAGAAGAAAAAAAGAAAGAAAGAAAGAAAAAAAAAAAACCCTTTTGTTTCCAGAGCTTTTTGGATTTCAAAGATACAGATACAGGATTATGGGCCTGAGCCTGTAGGTTAGGGTTTTCCTGGGTACAGACATGCAACGGAGAGTCAATAAATATTTGTGCACTTTCCTTTCTCCATTGTGCCACCCACACCCACAACTTCTCTCTAAGTCACGACACCCAAGTACACCAGAATGAATACAAAGCATTCTTACCCCGGGTTTTTACTGTTTTATTTGTTCCACTTTGCATCATGAACTTCAGTTCCTTCCTCTCTCTGGGCTCTGTGGGCTTGAACATATTGTAGGTTTGTAGATCCCAGAGCTTGTCAGGTCGACAGTATAATGGGGCCAACTGGGAACACCACCGCCAACAGAATCCCACAAAGAGAACAAACCTTCCCAGAGTTTCTAGGTCAGAACCTACTCTAACAAAGTGAGCTATGAAAGCTCCTTTATATAGTAACTTGTTTAATTAAGATAACAGATGTTACTATTACACAAGTCCTAGTGAGCCGCTATTTAATTGGACACTCATTCACATGGCTTGTGACTGGTAAAAACCAGTTCAAACAACCATTTCCCTCGTTGAGTTTTTTTTCCTACAATTAAATTGAATAAACAAAGCACCCAGTGCACATTCGTTTAAAAGAGACAGCTTTAATGGCACAGGAGTTTAATATGAGCAATAACGTTAGAACAGAATAATTTCCTGGTTTAAAAGGCAAGTTTAATTCTCTGTTTTATTTATCAGGCACTAAGTTAGGCTGACAATCAGCTGCTCAGGAAACACTGTAAGGAAAACCTTCGCTTAGGAGGTCAGGCAGGGAGCTTGCTATAGCTTTTACGCTCAGTTTTTAATATAATTTGGGAAGAGAGATAATTGACAACTTGTCATTCATGTCAGTATGACAGAGGAAACAAAACCAAAAAATAACAAGAGTGAATTAGCACAATCTCCAGGGAAGACAAAATACAGAGTTTTTACTATTTAACCATTCATGGTAGAATAAAAAAGAACACTGGACTAGATATAAGGAAATAGATTCTTTTCCAGATTTTCACAGGATTCTGAGGGATCCAAAACCTTCTTGTCCTTCTGAATTATCATTGGTAACAAAGGGACAGAGGTAAGTTACAAACACCATTGCCTACAGGAGGTAGGCAGGTAATAAAAATGAATGAAGCAGGTGAGAACGTTTTCATGGCACACTTTGTATTTAAAAGCACAGGAAAATCCATTATGGGCATAAGAAAACACACTCTTTCCTCTATTTTCTTGAAATGTGTGGCCCTTTGACCATGCTTTCTTATTTTCATTTTTGACAGAGAAATAGTACCAGAAATATTTCACTTTCATCTTAACTCTTCTGTAAGAAAGACTACCATGCAAAAGCAATCAGAAAAGGCAACTGACATCGTATCTTAATCTGGGGTACAAGGGTTGGATGGCGAACTGGAGATTTCATGCTCTTGCTAAAAGCATAACTCTTTCTCAGCTTTAAGCAATTGCTGCCATATAGAAATGCAGGCAGTTTGTTGCAGATCATCCAGTTTTTTAAGAGAGGTTAGAAGTCTGGATTATATGACATATCAAATTTTAATTGTTGGAAACTAATTAAAAAAAATGAAACATGGTGCTGGCTAATATACCATGCTTGCTGAAGAAAGCTAGATTCAGTGAACCATTGGCTAGATGACTTTTAAGACCTTCTGATAATGTCTTTCTGAGATTCTGAAGAACATTTTTGCCAGAAAGCTTTATTGCTTTACAATGGGAAGAGTTTTCTTTAGTTTGGACAAAATGTTATGTGAGCATGTGCATGTTAGTGGCTAGCTGTGAGACCTGTCATGAGTCATCTAATCTTAGTCTTTCCAGTCTTAAATATAAAACAAAATGCTGGGGGAAGCAATGATTCCCATGGCTTGGAGAGCCATGCATGACAGAATGTTCAAGTGGGATTTTTCAAACCATATCCTTGCGGGAGATTCTTATACATGATGTGCACCTAAGCTCCCTTTCTTCTCCCTCTGCCTCTTTCCTGAACCCGTTTCCTCTGACAATTAGTGTGTAATGAGCCATTTCAAACAATGGGGATGTGTTGCATCCCTTAGGGATGCTGAGGTAGAAACAGGTGGAAAACCACCGGTCTATTTATCTCTAAAGCTTCATTTATCCCTAATATCCTAACTAATCACATTAGTGACATGAAAAGATATACATCGTTCAAAGAAGATGAGAATCTCTGGATCCTAGTCATACCAATTAGTACTTGCATATATAAGTTGTACAAAACATTTCCAGCACGAAAATCTTCCCACCTTTGAAAACTCCCCAATGAATTTGAATGAATAGCTAGCTACATGTAGTGATGTATATATAATGGGTTCTATTTATTTCTATAACACTCTCTTTTGGGTTTGACATAAATCTTCCCTTGGGGCAATGGACGGGTACCAAGTTAGGGTAACTAAAGTATCCTTTTTTTCATGCAACTCAAAGCAGAGAAAACATACTCTTGCATAAAGTCACAGGAACTAGGAGGTGGTCTTATTGATCTTGTGTAAAAGTTTGATTTTCTTCAGGTTTGCCTTCCTCCCTCCCTCCCACTCTCCCTTCCTTTTTCCTTCCCTCCTTCTATGTGGATCAGAGATCTAGAATTTCATCAAGGAGGGAAAAAACGGAATGAAATTACTGCCAATCCTAGACAAAACTTAAGGAGGCGAGGATAGAGGAGGTGGAGGTGCACAGTTTTAAGACACCAAGTGTCTATGGAAAAGGAGAGAGGGAATTCACAGGACGGAGAGTCCTCAAGGTCTAAAATTGGGGTTGCCGAATAGGTCACACTTCCTGAGTCTGCCTTCTGAGGAAGGGGTTGGAAAAATGAAATCAGACAGAGGAATCATACTTTGTTCCCTTGCCAAAACTCTATCAATTAGGCGTATGCTTTGAACATGACATGAAATTCGAACAGATTCCTCTGGGCACCCTGTGGAAGGAAGACTAATTGGCGAACCTAAGACATGTTTTAATAATGAGCAGCTCTGAATGCTTCTTCCCATGACAAGGGTGCCATACAGTCATTTCTTATAATTATATGAAAGAGCACTCTACTCAGATCCTCCTCCTGAGTGCCAGGGCATTCTACCCTTAAAACATGTCCAAAATTATGGCTTGCTGACAGCTTACAGCTGTGTCCCTCACTGAATTACCCTCTGCACTGGGGAACTGCTTCTACTATGTTTGTACCTCTTATCAGGGATGGTCTGAGGCCAGTGAATGGCTGATTCAGGTATTTAATGACCAGACCCCCTTATTTCAAGATGTGACGACTCTGAAGGGCTAGCTCAGCTCCAGACCTCCCAGTGGGATTGGCTGAAGCTGCAATTGCAGGGCAGCTGCTCTCTGTAGCCACCTCTGCCTTTCTGTCTTCCCTGCAGGTGTATTCCCAGAGACCCCTCCCCAGTAAACCTTCTGCATGCAGCTTCCATCTCAGAGTCTGCTTTAGACGATCCAGTCTAAGACAATAGCCTCCTACAAGGTTCAGCAAAATTCAAGGAAGTCTTCCCATTATTTTCTTACTTCAGTGCAGTTGCCTCAAATATTTGTTAAATAAAGATGAAGGTCATTATTAGAAATTTGAATTCCTGTTATACTTTTGTTACATTTTGCTTTGCTTTGTTTTTGGTAGGTGTTTAATAGAGTCTAGTATTCAAGGGGAACAAAGTGCATTATGTATTCAGAACTAAATACTAAATGATTCTATGAAGAAGCAGAAATGATAAAAGTTCCATCATCCACATCATGGGACTTGACTTTGCATGATTGTTAGAAAGCAAATGAATGTAGTCTTGCAGAGGAGGAGATGGTTTAGGAGTTCTTAGACCGAATAGTGCTCTTAGCTTTAAAAACCCACTACTTGAATTTATTTTTTTTAACTCTGTGATATAGTGTCCCCAATAATAAAATGGAAAAGTAAAATTTATACTCTAGTTACCTCAAAATGCTATTGTTAATATAAAATTTAATAAAGCAGGTGTTACGTTTCTGTTGGTGTTTGAGGGTGTGGAGCAAAAACCAAACCAAACAGAGCAATGCAAAACAAAAAAAAGTTCATCATTTCTCTGGGCCCTGTTCTTGGTTTGTGACCATGGTTGTTTGAGTCAAGCAGATAAAGGTTATTAGTAATGAAATAGCAAGAACTCCTGAAGAATAACTCACCAATGGATTTTTTTTCCTTGAAACCACAACCCATTATTATATAACCACATATACAAATGCATCCATTTTTAGGCAACATTTTTGATATGGGCATTCCCTCCTGGCATTGCCAACACTTTTAAGCCAATTTCTAGGGAATTGTCTGTGGCCATTATAAATACAGTCTAGGAGTCTAAAAACATATAATGTTACAATCTAAATAATATCTATGCTTTTATAACCAAGTATTCATTAATCAACATAGAATGGATGTCAGATCAACAAGGATGATGATGAAATTGCAAAGAACCTGCTGAGTGATCCTTCTTGCTTGACCGTGCTCCAACTTTCTGCCTTTTCACACTTGAGACAACTAAGAGAAAAGCCCTGCTTTTCCTTGGCTAATTGTAGGCTTCAGTTGTTCACGCTCTTATTCTATACAGGAATAGCTGGTTTGTTATGAATTTAGCTATTCAGTTATAATGTCTAACAGCTTTGTGGAAAAATATGTCAGGAAAAACTCGAGACTATCTGTAGCTTTTATCAAGCTTTCTTTATCTTTGACTGTGTGGACAGGAATCAGTTATAAGTTAAATGCTAAGATCCTGATTAATGATTCTCACGTGGAACTTGCGTCTTTGTACCACCCCAAAGGTAGCATTCCAGCATTGCACTCATGATTCCTTTGGCCTGCTTAAGAGTGTATACCTGGTCTAGATTGGTAACACGAAACAGGTGCATCCCATATTCTTGCCTGCAATTATAATCTTGAATTTTCTTCTAATCTGTCTTTATAATTCTGGCTGTAAAAATTAATGATGGAATTCCTAAAGCAAATAAACCTCCACATTCGTTTAGATCAGAGGTTTTTTTTTGGTTTTTTTTATTTCTCCTAAAACCCTGGTCCCTTGAGGCAGTATGTATAGTAAGGTGCATTTCCAGATAAATCTGGGAACCATGATTCTGGGAGACTCGCAATGCAATTAGCATATTAAAGGTTCTGAGATGGCTGCAATACAGAATGTTTAAATTACATTTCTTGTACTTGTTTGATTATGGGATACCATGTTGTATGATAGATATCCCACCCCATCCCAAGAATAAGTGCTGGAAAACACTGACATAGATATTTAAAACTTTGCTCTTGGATCAGCTTATTTAAAAAAACTATATATTTGGCCCCACCTCACAGAACTGAACTTACTAACTTGTTGTTTGTCACTACATAATTTTCCAAATGTCTGAAAATTATAAGGCACATCTATGAAATCTTGTGTAGTAATTGTGTCTCATGGGGAAGATTTTGCTAAGATCTTATTATCAGACAAAACATTTTTTAAATCTTATAAACACTATGACTTTGATTAATTATGTTTCTTTCTTTTATTGTTTAGCTAGATGAGTACAATCAAACCTGTGAATTACATAAAATGTATTTCTATGTACTAATTTTATTTCTGACATTTTTATTTTTCTATAATTTTCCATTATTCCAACTCCTTAAATTATTTACTTTTCTCTTCTCTATTGCTTTTATTTTTTTAATAAGTAATCTCAAATCCTTTGTGAAATAATACTGTCAGTTCATTGACTTATTTCTTCTCGAAGGAAATTCTTATTATTCAACAAATATTAAGCCCCCCAAATTGTATTCCTGTGCTAGTGCTGGATAAACAGTGGTGAATGAAACCAGGTAGGTTCTGTCCTCAGACAGCTTACAGACCAGATTAGGAAGCCAGATAATAGTCAAGTAAACCAAGACATAAATGTGAAATTATAAATTCAGAAAAATGCAAAGAAGGAATTGAAGAGGAAAGCAGGCACTGGCGTTCTAATGGGAAACAAGATACCCATGGCCTCAGACCTCTTGGCACTTAGAGTTAGTAAGGGAGAGAACAAACGAAACAAATCACAAAAATAATGCAAGGAGCCAGATCATGCTCAGCAGCTTAGTTTCTATCTTAAGAATTAGTGATGAGATTTGATTTCTGTTTTCAAAGACCATTCTGGCTGTGATACAGAGAACAGATTGGATGGGACCGAGTATAGAAGCAGGGCAACGGGTTGGTTCGGGCTACTGCCACAGCCCTGCAAGGAGTGTCGGCGGATGGGCCAGGGCACTGGCAATGCACATGGAAAGAAGAAGAGATTGAGTATATTCTCTGCAAGTAGAATTTCTAACATTTATTAATGCATTGCATATGCAGGATAGTGAGACAGAGAAATCAGCAATCATTTCTAGGTTTCAGGCTTGAGAGATCAGAGGGAGATGGTGTCTAACTGGAAGAACACTGGGTTTCCGGGTGGAGGTTGCTGGCAGGAATGAGTTCTGTTTGGGGCACGTTAAGCCTGAATTGTTCAGGGGAGAAACCTGTGCTGCGGATACACATTTTGGAGTTGTCAGTACATAGACGGTGTTTAAAGTTATGGGAAGGGAGGGACCATCTAGAGAGAGAAGGTGTAGGAGAGCAAAGGAGGCACGGGGGATGAGGAAGATGGTGATGGGCTGTCAGGAATGATCCCATAGGAAGTGTAAGAAGAGAGAGAGTTTGATGATATAGGAAAGAGTAAGGGTGACCAAAGGAGTGAAATTCTTGAGAAAATGAGAGAGGATAATAGTAATCTTAAAATGCATTGCTTTTCTTCTGAGTCCGAACAGATTGCATTCACCTGAAAAAACATTTTTTTTCTTGGTATTGAGAATAGTCAGCCTCATTTTTTTTTTTCTATAACAACTTTATGCATCCTTTGGAACAAACCACCTCTTTCAGAATAAAACCCTTCAGAGCAAATCAATATGTGGGAAAGTCAACGTGTGTGGAAGCAGCTGAAAATATAAAAAGCTCGATCCAAATGTTATTTCTATCACATGGACCATAAACGACAGTCCAGATCTCCCTTTCTCTCCAGCACACAATCACCCCATGCCCACGCTTTCAAAAGATGACCTCGTCTCTCAGTTTATTGAGACTGAGGTCAAGGTGATATTACATGAAATTCCTCAATTCCCTCTTTCACCCTTAACTTCTCTGTGTCTTTACTCTTCCTCTCTTCCTACCCACAGTCACAGAAGACAGGCTCGTCCTCATTTCCCACAATAATTGATTTGGAGTCCATCTTCCCACTGTTGTCTTGAGAATCATCTCTCCCGCCTTACTTCTTCTTTTTTTTTTTTTATCAAATGCTTTTTCTGCCTTTATTAAAATGACTATATGATTTTTCTCCTTTGCCTTGTTAATGGTAATGTTTTATCTTTTTTAACTCCTTCTTTGACACAGTCTGATTTCCCCGAGGCTATACATATTTGCCAGTCTCCTCCACCCTAATGAGATCCTTGCCACAAATACTTCACTCCCCTCTGGGATATTTGATCTTCCTCTTTTCATTACATAACACCTGCAAAAAAGTATCCACTGCATCCATCTGCTTACCATCCTGTAGCTTTTGTTCTTGTCAAAAAGTGTTAATTTCAAGGTCACTTTTGACTTCTTTATGGCCAAATACATGTAGTTCATTGTCCTCATCCTTTCTGACTTTGCAGCAACACCTGACATTGTTGATGCCTGTCTATTCATGACCCCTAGAATTTCATGGCACCCCAATTTCCTGGTTCTCCTCTTAGCTTTCTAATGAATTTTTCTGTTTCTTTTTATCTCTCATGCACATTTTACATAATTCAGAAAAGTCTTCCAAAGCCCTTTTGTTTTAACATTTTCTCTCAGTGAACCTTGTGTGCCCTCATCACTTCAAAGATGATGATTTAGAAAGCCATGTTTCTCCACCTGACCTCTTTTGTGAACTGTAAACTGACACTGACAACTCTGAGCTGCCTGTGTTCCATAAGTAGTGATGTGCTGCAAATGTTTCACAAACTGGCTCTGTGGAAAAACTGCCCTTGAAGTGAGCCAATTTCCACGGTGTAAATATTCCCACTATGGACAATTTCAAGCTACTCTCGTGATATCACTGAGCATGAAGCTGGGAACAGACATGCAGAACGGTTCTTCTGAGCCCTTGCACGTGGGCTGCAGCACACCGTTGCATGATAAACCTTTCAAGTTCAACAAACCACAACCTGAACTCATCATCTATACAAACTGGTTAGTCTACTTCCAGAGATTATATTAATAAATAGGATTAATAAATCCTTCTTTCTTTCTGGTTGAAGGATTCAGTCCCACTTGTTATATATTTAGCAATTTGGATAAGTGATCTTGCTTGGAGGGAGGAATATGTCCCCAATAATTCATCTTGCACAGAGCTGCTTTCAACCTTGCTGACTTACTACACATGATGACTCTTAGAGACATGGAAGGTTAAATAATTTATGCTAATATTATCGATTATTTATTTTCTTTTAAATTTTAAAACTCCTCTTCCGTATAATCTTGTCGTTTCATGCGGGAAGGACAGTTGAATTACAAAATATTACTTATTCTGGGGAGAGTTATTGGAGGAATTGTGTATATTAAAACACACACACGCACATACGCCACAACTCTATTTAATAGAGTCTTTTACCCACCACCTGGATTTCTCATCAGGCAACCTATAATTCTACTATATGTACCCTCTAGGTGCCATATGTTGTAATTATATAGAGAGCCAAGTGTTGCTCTAATTAGATCATTTGGCAAAAGGGATTTAGAAACATCATGATGGATATTTACTAGTGGAGATCTAATTAACTCTGGCATATCTGTGACTGAAATATGAAGATAAAACTACATAACAGAAATACAGGGGTCGGACTTAGTAGAGGATCCCAGACCTTCAATATTTACATGGCATCAGCACATCTAAGCCGTCTAGCAGGTTTTATTTCTAGAGATGACAAAGTTAGGAGGGATCCAAATTATCTGCCGTGTCTCTACTGAGAAAGCAGAAACCACTGCCTGCCTGGTTTTAATATCCAGTCACATCACTTCAGTCCTAATTGCTCTTAATTACATGCCACTTTGGTTTGAATATTTTCATGATCACTTAAATCCATTTGATGATACAGAGCTATTTTCTCTGAACAAAGGCACTGCTGAGGTAGTTCGAGGACTTCATTTACCTCTTCTCCAAGGGGTTTGGATGGTTCTAACCCCGCCCTGAAATCAGACCACCATACCTCCCTCCCCCTCAGGAAACTATAAAGCTATGGATCCGAAGGCTGCCAACTTATTATTGAAAATATGAAGTCAATAACAGTAAAAGCTGCCTGGCCAGCCATCCGATTGACATAATATTTAAGGCACCAGCAACATTCCAGTGTTTCAAAAAGGGAGGTAATGAAAGCAGTGCTTCAGTTTTACTAATAATTTTTTTTTTTGACTTATCACCAGATTCCAGGTTCTCTTTGCAGTAGAGAAAAGCATCTAATGCTTGTTCCATTTTCAAGCAAAACTGGTAAAGACATGGGCTTTGAAATAAGTGAGACCTGGATTTGAATTCCAGGTCTAACATCATCAAGCTTTGCAACTTTAGGTGAAGCAAATATCCTCTTCCAGGTTGGTCTCCTTATCTAAAAGCTGAAGTTAATGATAGGACGGATCTCATAACACTTTGAGGATTTTTAAGAGAAATGACATAAAGCGTTTAGCAGAGCATATAGTAAAGATTGAAAATAAAAGCTAAGTATTAATGTTACTATAATTTTTAACAAATGAGGGAGATTGTTGGTGTCCATTTTTACAGAGATAAAAGTCAAGGCCACAAGACAACCAAAAAATACAAATTAAGAGCCAAAGTAATAAGTAACCTGAATCCCCAAGGATCCCCAAAGCCTAAAATGTATTCATAAATGCACCAGTGACATAAAGGGGGATGAAAGTCTCACTTCATCTTAACGGCTAGAGATTCCTGGGCTTCTTCACAGCTAAGCTGCCTCATGTTTTTCCGTCATTATTTCATTTCCATCCACGTTATTTCATAATGCTAATAATCTCTCGTTAAACCTATAGCTTCCCTACTAACGATTTTCCTTCCATTTCTTCCACCTGCACTCTACAGATGTATTGGTCTTCCACCTGGCTGGACCCCCCCCCCTTACTCTCATTTCCTATACGTGACTTGCTCATGTCTGTTCCTTAATCTCGCATGTACCTGGGTTCCAACACGGGCTGTTCTTCTGCCTCTGCCTGTCCATGTGGATCACTTTCTTTCACAGAGGCTTACATTCAATTCCTGTTGGAAGCCAATTTTGGCAGACTGCTTGATTTTGAGAGACTCTTCCCTGTGTGTTCCCTAAGCACTGCTCTGTACTCTGCTTGGACTATGTTATGTTAATTTTTCTTTACTGGTGGTTTCTAAATTATTTCATGTGTGTATATGTGGTCACCACAGCTGAATTTTATAAAACTCCAGGAAGCAAATCTTGTATGATTTCTATCTTCTCTCCCCTCCTTCAATTGAACTAGACCTTTTATAAATGCTTATAATCATAAAATTAAAATAAAGCCCCTGTGTAAAATAGTCCACGTAAAACCATGGATCCTCAACAGGGATGAAGAGTTCCCATTACTTCATTCTTTTACTTTGTTCAGGAATGTGGGGGAGATGATCGGGGATCTGCTTTTCTCTCTACTCCCATCATTAAAGCTGCCCTGGCTCTGATTTCTCCGGGGAGTTCAAGCTTTGGGGGCATGAAAAGAATTTCCTCCCTAGCAAAAGTTGGGAGCCACTGCCCTAGAGAGCAAGGGGAGATAACTCAGGCCTCCAACCAAATTTACTTCCCCTTCATTTTGCATTTGATGAATCCGTTGGAAGTGACAATTTAATCAAAAGTGTAAGTCACAAAGGACAAATCAAAGGCACAGTAGACCAAACAAAAAACCAAGCTGGGGAAAGGTCATGTTACTGGGAAGATGTTTCAATTCCCCACGTTTTCAGAAAGGCACCATGAGTTAGACCAGGGAGTGGCACACTTTTTCTGTACAGGGCAAGATAGTAAGTATGTTAGGCTTTGTGATCTGGGTGGGCTCTGTTGTAACTAGGCAACCCTGCCCTTGCAGTGGGAAAGCAGCCATAGACAATTGGTAAAGGAATGAATATGCCTGTGTTCAACAAAACTTTATTTGCGGACACTGAAATTTGACATTCATATGATTTTCACATCAAAAAATGCTATTTTTCTTTTAATTTATTTCCTTATTTCCTACTATTTAAAACTGTAAACCATTCTCAGCTTGCAGACTGTACAAGCAGAGGTGAAGGGCTAGGTCTGGCCTGTGGGTTGCAGCTTGTGAAGCCCTGGATAAGAGCATTTCAGGCAGAGAGCACAGCATGTTCAAAGGTTTGTGGCTAGAGGAACAAGGCCATTTGAAGAACTGAAAGGTCCATGTGGCTCAAGAACTAAGGGTGAAGGCGAGTGAAGTGAGCGAGTAGGTAGAATAGGGAGGCAGGAGCCTGACCAGCCTATTATTGGTCATGGGATAGACTTCGTATGTAACCTGAGGTCAATAGGAAGCCACTGATATAATGTCCTACCTGGCTGAGTGTTACAATTATCTGAGAAACTTAAAAAATATTCAGATTCCTAGGTTTCACCTCAGAATTCCTGAGAAGGCATCTTTGGGGATGGGAGGTGGGATTCTGCATTTCAACATACATCAACTGATTCTGCTGCAGTGAGCCTGGCACTGGTCGGCAGACCTAAATTTGGGAACTACCCCTGGCTCTTTTCCTTAGGGATGGAAAAATACTGCCCTAGGAAGGTCACGTGATCTCCTAGATGGGTGCACCGTAAGAGCAGATACTACACATTGAACTCACCCAATCAAGGACAGGAAACAACTTAAAAGGAGGTGCGGAGACCCATGACAAAATCATACCCTCACTCTGTTCCCCAGCGAAATGTAAACTCCTCAACTTGCCATGCAATGCTTTTCTCAACCTGATTCGGAGAAACTTCCCAGTCTTATCTCTCCCTGCTCAAACTACTTTATTTTCAAATATGTTTCTTTCCTGCTGCTCCTTGCACCTAAATATCCCATCACCGCCTTCTCCACCAGTCCCCTACAGGCATCAGATGATTTTGGTTGGTTGGTTCATTCATTTCATACATGAATACTGAGTGTCTATTCCAGGCACAGCACGAGGAGCTGGGGGACCCATGTGATACAACACAAATGTTCCCTTTGCTCATAGCCCTTTCAGCCTGTTAGGACAATAAGCATTATTTAAATAATCATACCTATAAATATATAATTTATAACTGTAATAAGATGAAAAGTCTCTGTTGTTTAACCCATGGTAGAAATTGTTTTGTCCTTTTTTAAATGACACCTGTAAAATCTGGATTTAAATTAGGTTATGTTTTATAATCTCAAATGCATCTTGTACAGAGGAGATATGTGACATGCATTCATTAAATTGAATTAATCAGAGGTGTAATGTGGGAAGTTTCATCTTGTAATGATCTGGGTGAGGGCTGGTTCCAAGGAAACCAGTTAAGAGGTTGGTTTAATAGTTGCAAACTTTATACGAGACAATAAGGGCTGAAAACTAGGACAGTGGCAGAGAACTGACTCGCAGAGGGGATTAATATGGGAGATGCTCTCAAAGATCTTTTTTGTTTAAGTCAAGAGTTGCCTTTAGATTAGAGGCCTTTTAATAGTTTCATATACAAATTCTATATATATGTCCTGATGTATAACCAATATTATTCTATAACACATAAATAGAATTAGGAGTCAGGCCAGTCTCAGGTGGTCGCTACCTGAATTTGGTCATCATTTTAACCCCGACCATAATATAACATGACGTACTATACTGAGGTAGAAAATGTTTGTGGCTGAGGGCAAGTTCATGGGGGCTCCCAGAGGACTGGGTGCGTGGATCTGTGGATTGTGGCAAACATTTTAAAACAAATCTCCCTGAACTCTTTTGCAACTGCCCTTCGGGAGAGCATAAAGCCATAACTTTTATCCGTGGCTGTAGGAGAGAGAAACAGAGGGAATGGGAGGGAACTCTGGGTCTGAATTTGAGAGCAGGATAAGCTCTCTCTATTTCCATAACTGCACATGCAAAATTAAAATGATATAGTACTACCAATAAGCAGGGCAACAGATTCTAACTAGAGCAATGATGCTTGTGCTGCTTTGATGTTGTTTTGCCTCCAAGGCAGGATTTCCATTATTATGGAGATGAACTGCCTCTAATTATTGCAATAACATAATTGTTCCCCAGGGCAGAATTCCTAATAACGGAGCTGTATAGCTCTGCAGCAACTGTAAGAGATATCCTGAGGGCAGGTTTCTCATTAAGAGCACATATATAGATACTCTGCCTCCAGAAGAGAAACAGAATGCCTGAAGCAATAAACTTTCCTTTCCACACTAGGATTTGATCGGCCTTCTGGGCAAATACCTGCCATCACATTTGCTCTGCCTTCCAGACTGCCAGCGTCTTCAGACCTGGGCTTCGCACCTTATATACAACATAGAGTTTTGCAGCCCTGTGCTGGGATTTCCTTCCATGTCTTACATGAATTTCAACTCTTCCAAAAGCCTTTGGGAAGAGAGGCAAATTAGGGCCATGATCTAATTTCACCTTGGAGGCAGACTTCAATGTCCCTAGACAAGATGCATGTACATGAATTTTATTTCTATTTGAGTTAGATATTTTCACAGAATGATAGACTTGATCCGATTATACTGTGGGGGTCAGGCAAACCTAAACATATATTTCAGTCTGGCAAGACATGTCTAAGAATATGGATGTTTATACGATTTTATTGTGTCTTCAGAAGTGGTCCACAGTGGCCTAAAAGTGCTCTGCCCAAGGTAATGTTAAGGTTCCTAAATCCAGCCGTTGTCCTTGCACCATTATTTTTTTTTTTTGGACCTCTTAGAAGCACCTAGCACTTGCTCCTTCTTGCACCTTACTGCTCCCTTAGCTTCTGTTTCTTACCTTCCCCCATCTCTTTGAGTCTCCTCTTTCAAACCTCCCAGCAGCCTTGGCCTCTCCCCAGTCTTTGGATGTGGCTGTTCCTCGGGGCTCCTTCTTTTGAGCCATAGATGTTCTCATGCTACAAAACTCTCTCTGGATGAACTTATGCACTTCATGGCCTCTCATCTACCAGTGACGTTTAGATCTCTGTCTCTACTGCGGAACTCAGACCCACATTTCCAACTTCCTATTGGACACTCACGTAGCACTTACTGTATGCCAGGCAGCGTTCTAGATGCTAATGTTACAGAGTGGAACAAAACACCCACAAAAGGCCTAGTGAAATCAAAAGAGTCCTTCAAGATGGAAAAGGGAGGCAGAAGAAGAGGTCAGGGTGATGGGAAGGGAAGAGGCCTTGCCTTTGCTAGCTTTGAGGATGGAGGAAAGGAGCCAGGAGCCAAGGAATGGAGGTGACTTCTGGAAGCCGGAAACAGACTCTTCCCTAGAGCCTCCAGAAAGAATGCATTTTCAGAAACCTTGATTGTTGCCCAATGAAACCCATTCCAGAATTTTGACCTCCAGAACGATAAGAATCTAAATTTGTATTATTTAAGCCAAACACACACACACACACACAAACATACACACACCACACACACACACACAAACATATGGGCACATGCACAAGTGTCTGGGTAGAGGGTGGAGGAGACAGATAACAAAATTAAAAAGTAAACATGTAGTATGTTGGATGGTGATAAATACTAGGACAAATATAAATTAAGGAAGGAGGATGGAAGTCAAAATTTTAAAAAGATTTAGTGGAAAAGGCTTCACTGAGAAGGTGACATTGAGTAGGAATTTCCAGTTGAGTGACATTGTTACTTGCAGGCACCTCAAGTTCAACACGTTAATACTAAGCTCTTTATTTTCCCCTCTCAAATTGCTCTTTCTATATTCAGTACTGTGGCGAATGGCAGTGCCATGGAACAGCTCCTCAAGTAGAAATGCTAGGAGTCATTTTCTTTTTTTTTCTCCTTCTTTTTTCAATTCTACTCTCTGTGTCATTAAGTGCTTTGAATTCTACCCTTTAATAGCCTGTGTATCTCTCCTTCACTCTCAGGAGACTCACATGACCGAGTCCTGATGATTTTGTCCTAGACTACTCCGTGCAGTTGGCCCCCCCTAATCCCCACCTTCCTCCGTACTGCTTCTCCACGTTGCGGGCACAGCAATCTTTCTGCAGCATGCACAGGACTGTGCACTCCCTTGCACAAAATCTTTCACTTCTGTCCAGGGTCTTATGATTCAAGTCTAAACTCTACAGACATAAAATACAAGGCCTCCACGATCTACGGCTGCCCTACATTTTTCAGTGTTTCTTCCCAATATATCACCTTTATAACATATGACTTAGGATTGTTGAAAAACTTTTATTGTTATGTTGCTACTGGGTCCCTGCACCAGTCTAAGAGCACCCTGAGGGCTGGGTTTACATTTCCTCCTTCTCTCTAGCTCCAGTGCCAAGCAGAGGTAAGCACCCAGTGAACACTCTGTTCACAGAATGAAATTACAATTGGCTAGTTTGACAAAACAGAGTCATGCTGCTGTTCTAAGACGATGCCTGTGACGTGCAGGCTGCAGGTCTGAGATTCTTTTTGGAAACATTCAGTGGCATATCTATACCTGGTTATATCCATTAGTCTGACATTATGTATTGGCCTAATGTTTAAAAGGGAGGGGAGCGATTCTTAAGCATGAGTAAGAATAAGAAGTCTTTATTTATACAATGTTAACTAGAGTAGCACTTCACTCATTTTTCAGCTTTAATGATTAGTAAAATATTTTGTCTAAGTGAATTTTCCAGGCAACTTACCCTTTTAAGCATCAAGTTAATTTTTAAAAATAAACATTGGCAATGGGCAGTCTTTCTGTATCATAGATAAATCGCTTGCTTGCCTTGCTAATTTAAGCTCACTGAAGATAATTTTCCCTCCTTAGAGATGTCATATAACAATAATAATTATCATGCTTTTCTGCATTCTTTCCCTTGGTCTATGAATGTGTGGTCCATAGTGAACTGACATTAAAATAAAAATAAAAATAAGTTGCTGACATTTGAAAGTTGGAAGCTCAAATAAAAGCTGTATTTCTAGTTCCTCTTGAAAAAGGAGAGGAAGTGGAGGCATCTAACCTGCAGCTCCCTGAGGCCCAGTGGTGGGCATCTCCCTTGGATGGGACGCACACTGAAGTCCCTGCTGCTCCCCTCCATGCTACACCTGGCCAGTTCTCAAATGCATTCACATCACCCAACCAGTGATCTGGTTAATACATTCTGAGTGAGGTAGAGGGAGGAGCAGAGCTTTGAGAACACAGCACCCATGTGGAGACTGAAGTGCTAATATTGATAGTTTGGGACTAGCCTGGTGACACTAAAGGTGGAGGTGATAAATTGGGTAATGATGGGGAGTTCCCTCAGTTTAAATATATTTTTAGTCCCAAATAAATTTTGAAGCATATTTGAACCCTATTAATCGAATCAGAAATAGAAGGAATGAAAACAGGTAAGTCAAGTGGTGGAAACAATCAATTAAATTCACTTATTATATAGAATTCTTGATATTGATATACTGTTTTCGCAAAGGTAATTTAATTAGCTTGTAACGATGGTTAAGCTGCAGCAGTGGTAAGCAGTCACGAATACTGTTCAAAATATTAGGTTGTTTCTTTTCTTCTAGGCACACAGTAAGATTGCATTTCTCTGCTGGGTTGCAGGGCCATGAGTCTTTTTTGGCCAGAGAAACGTGAGTGAAAGTGAAGTGCTGCACTGCTAGGCAGGAGCTTTAAGAGTCTGTTCTGTTTTCTTTCTGCAATGGCAATGTTCCAGAGTGGGCTGCTCTCCCCGGCTTGGCCTTAGATGGGAGAGAGCCACCAGCAGATCCCGGATGTGCATGCACTATGAATGATAAATTGCCTTTTGTTGCTTTAATACGCTGTGGGTTGTTTGTTACAGTAGCACAGCTTAGCCTCTCCTGATTAATCTACAATATTACTCATGTATGATTTTGGGTATATCTTTTACCCATATTATTATTTCTTAATATTTTTTTCTTTATGTCATCTTTAAATGAAAACTTTTTAAATGTAGCCTTATTCTAAGCAATACGTGTGGTACATACTAGTTATTAATATATTTCAATTATGTTCAAAGTAGATAGATAACTATTGAAAGGAATCTAACATACCACATTTTGGGAAACACTGAGGTAAAATAAGAGATAAACCTGATGTTGAAGGCCGCAAAATAAGAAACTGTGCTCTAAATTTTCAGATTTGGGTCCAAATTTGAATGCCATGCCAATATTCAGTTAACTCTACTGCTTTTTGGATATACCAGCAATCAAGAAGGGATGTATGTTATGAGTTTAATATTTAAGTGAATACATCATCTATAAACCATATCAGGTTTGTTTACAAAAGCCATTAAAAAGGACAACATCATCAGCAAAATGGTCTAATTTGTATATGCAAATACAAAGGTGTACAGGTGTAAATGTAGATCAATACACAGTTTTACAGGCTTCTTTATTGCCTCCTTGAGTACCTGACCTTTAGCATCAATTAAAATCATTATGTATACAGCTGGCAAATCCTGTCTTAGGGGTGACAAACATAGATGCATGCATAATTGCCATTTTGAAACAGATTGAGTAGATTACAGAAAAAGGTAGCGGATATTTTATAGGAGTGACAGCCAAGAAAAGGTCTCAGAGACATCTGCCATTTGGTGCAATCTACTGTAAAACAACCCCAAGTAATTCATATATATTTACACTGTATAAAAAACACGCATTCTAAATGTAATTCATGCATAATAGGAAATACACAGGTGAAGAGTTTGGATATTAGAAAGAAAAAGTTGTTTTCTCAAAAAGATGTAATTGAAACAAACAAAAATCAAGCAGAATAATCTGCTATATGCAGAAGGAGTTTTGAAATTAGAGATATTTAGCCTCAAAAAAGGAGAGATTAACAGGAGACATCATAGCCACTGCCAAATAATCAAAGGGTTGCCATAGCAAGGAAGCAGCAGCTTTATTTGTGTATGCCAAAGGAGGCAGGATGGAGAAAAGTGGGCAAATCTGCAATGAAATTTTAGACTAAAATTAAGGAGGCTGTTTCTAGCTGCTCCTCTTCAGGAAGCTCTAGCAACCTTCAACAGGGACCATGTGAACTCCCTCTGCAGGGAGTGCTTTGTAGAATCCCAATATCAAGAAGGACTATGAAGGCCAATAATTTACCATCCACACTTACAAAGCTTCAGTCCTTTGATTAACATTTAGTCAAGGAATAGCAGAAAGTGTATGCCATGCCTCTCCCAAACTATTAATTACAGACCAACACATTATTACAGGTTAACTAAATGTTAAAAGTATTTCAAGATAGTACCTTTCATTTTCTCTTAATATGTCCCTTCCCTTCTTCCACATATACACAGGTTTTGGAGAAGCTTTTGGCTTACACTCAATGACAACTTCACCTCCCACTTTGACAAGAGTTACTCTTTTCAAAAGTGTTCTTGAAAAATCTGGACCTGCAGCTGGAAGACAATATAAAAAATAAAATTATTATCATGCAAGAAGCTTCCCCCCATGAGATCATTCTGTAGTCTTTTTCTTTCTCTAATGCACTTATTGGTGTATTAATCATCCAAGGAGGAAGCTAATTTTTTTTTAAAGTAAAGCAAGTAGCACCGTAAGTTTTAGATTTACTAAAATTTGAGGTATAACTTGTATTTGTTAAAACGCACCAGTTGTATGTGTACAGCTTGATGAATTTGGTATACACCGTGAAGATCAAGACAGAGAACATTTTCATCACCCTATTGAGGGATTCTTAAAAAAAATTTATTCCATTTTCAAGTAAACAAAAATTTTAAAATTTCAGATAAGTAAAAGAGGGAGAAACAAAATAAGCAACTCTATGAGGCATGCATCTGATTGTGCAGGTTAAAGCATCCCCTCTCTGATAGAGTTACCACCTCTGCTCTGTCCCGTAACGCTGTGTACATATCCATCTTCATTAGAAAACATGCCGAAATGTCTACACTGTCACCTTCTGTAAGTTTCTCTTTAAAAACAAGGGCTTTGTTCAGCTTTTCCCTACTAGTGCCTACTGCAATGCTTGGCCCATTTAGGAAAAACTGTGGCTTGCTCTTGGAGCACAGATCTTTAGAAAACTGTATTATATGCTCATCACTAGTGTTCTAAAAAATTCATTCATGCTGACACCAGTTATATAGTTATATGGAAATAATATTAAGGAATATTTTTCTAAAACAAAAGATACATCTCTATATCTTCACAAAAGTAAAATAAAAGATGTCTTTCTAGAAAAATCTCTATTTTCTTCTGAATTAATTGATCAATGTGTGAGAAGAGATTTTGGAATGGATAAATTCATCTTTTGGAATCTTAATTTTACCGTATTTAAAACCCCTGACTCACTGCAATTTGACCTGATAGAATTTAAGATTTCAGACCCTGTTGAATGTAAAATTTAAATACAAACCACAAATTAAAGGAGGACTGGGAGTGAGTGTGTGTTATGTGGGTGAGGGGTGGAGGTCAATTTCTTAAATGTACCTAAACCATATGCTAGTGATTTTAAAACATAAAAACAAGTTTCAGTGGAAGAAGCAAGTTAAATCTTTATTAAGTGCTTTTGTTGTGGAAATATTTTCAGTAATTGCTTAGAAACAAATCAAGATAGGAAGGTTACTTTTTAATGGGGTGATACAATATACACATGGAGCTGGTATTACCATGTGAAAGTGAAATTAAATAAATGAATCCAGTAGGCAATTGATATCTTAATCTGTGTATGTTGGCTTCATGAAGGGAGTCTGTAATTCAGAGAGTACTTCAATAACAATAACTACCATTAATAAGTAGAGTGCAAGTACAGATGTTTCTGCCATAATGAGATAAATGCATTCCTGGTATGGTCTGCAAAATCACATAAAAAAAATTACAGAGTTTATGAAAAAGGGTGAGGGAAGACCTACTCAATTATTTACATAAGAAGAACACTAACAAAAACAATAACCATCCTGGTAAGTATTAATCATGATTAAATATAAAATATGATTAAAAAGACAAGTCAAATTCATAATAGAGAAAATACTACAAAAAATACAGTGTCTGTGTGTACACACATGCCTGTGTGCACACGTGTGCGTGAGCATGAGAAGGTAGTTTGAAGGAAGAAAAAAGAAGGAAGTGTTGAGATCTCTAAACTATGAAATAAGGGAAAATTGCAGAACAATTGAGACCTATGAAACAAGCACTACCACGTTAGGATACATGGCCAAAGGGTGCCAAGAGGAAGAATGTGCCTTGAATGGGAATCTTGTGCAGTAGGTTTATTCCCCTGGCTAGCTGTGTTGCTCTGTTAGTGGGCTCTGTGTTTTTAATTGCTGTTACTTAGTGAAATACATGAACAAAACCAGTGTCTGTGTTACACTGACATCATTCTCCACTTACCTCTTCCATATAAGCTAGTTTATATCACAGAAAAATGTTTTAGCAAAACAGACTCATTCTCATCTTAGATAAACATCTGAGTTGATGCAAAAATGTAAAAAAAAAAAAAAACAGGTCTTCTAGAAGTTTTTTTAAACAGATATTTTGTGAAATAAAGTTATAAATCTGTATTACATAAAAATCCGTTCTTAAAACTATATCTTTCTACATACTTTTTTTTATCACTTTAGGCAGACATTTTTCAGCTGCTCAGGAGGAATTCTGCAGTAGCATTTGAAATGAGTTTACATAAATCAAACTGTGCACAACACATGGGTGTATTTGTCAAAAAAAGTATATATTGCTTTTACTGGATTTGAAATAGCATATCAGCCACACAGAAAACAGAAAACACACCTTCCAGTTTCAAAGGCATCTGTAACATACTATTTTTGTGCATGTTATCTTTTGGAGATTTTAGAGATAAGACTGACTTGAACATCTTTTTTTCTAATAAAAATGGAATTATCAGTTCAAATATTTTTCTTTTGTTTACTCAATTTGCTTAATTTGCTTCTAGTGTTATCTAACCCTGCAAATCTATCGGTTGTCACCATAAGCTACAGTGCTTTCTACTGCAAAATTTTTAGAACTTCATCAATTTTCGATTAGTTGACTCATTAATGGGTTTCTTAACATTCTGCCATTTTGTGACCATCTTTTGCACCTGAGATGCTGTTCGGCATGTAGGATTATCTGTACCCGATATTTATGCAGAGGCTTGAAGGAAAAGTGAAAGAAGCACATCCAATTTGATATTCACGAAGAACGAGGTTTTAAAAGTTATTGGTAAGGTCTCTGATAGGGTACTATGAGAACCTAATCATTACTGGCGCTTCAAAAACTAGTGCACATGGAAGGTGAAACTTCAGTAGGTGCCTAATAGTTCAGAAAAGACAAAACCAACTGTCAAATTACCCATTCAAGTAGGTCAGGTACTGGGAGACCCTAATTTGCTAAATCTAATATACTTAAAGGATAATACTAGAGGGCACCACTCCCTTAGTGTTGGAATGAGTCATGTTACAGGACTTCTCTATCTGGAAAATGCAACCGTTTTTTATTTATCAGTGATCTTTATTACAGTAACTTTATTGATGAGAAGCATGTGTCTGAAAGAAGTCCTGTAAGTAATTTACAACTATTTGTTTTTACTTAATAAAATGACTGTTGGTCACATATCAAAGGTATTCTAAGTGGCCAATGGAACCCTTAAAAACAAAAGTTCTGTGCCTTAATTACTGTAATTTCTCAAGACAGATTGCAGAATGATAACTCCTTAACTAGATAGGCAGTGGCAGTCCCATTTGGGAAATACATGGTTGTGATGTGCTACAATATTGTTGAAGAGAAAAGGATTATTCTGCACACCAGTTCTATCACGGTTGGCCTGCAGAAGCATCACTGGGAACATTGCCCAATGGAGACTAGTAAGCCTGGCCCTTTTGGAAGTTCAGAATTTCATGTTATTCTAAACTTTGTCTATTATCTTTATTACCTCATCATTCCATAAAAATAAACTTACAGTGAATGCAGTAATTCAGATCTTTCCACAATTGAGAAGAAAATGCTGGCATCATATTATAAGATCCTTCTTCTGGCCTGCTGAATTGCTATCTATTAATAGAAGGCAGGGTACAGTGGAAATTTTCTTCCTTCTAGGTACATCATTTCAGAATGGCAGATTCAAAATCAGCCCTCTCTAACCAATGGAGACTCTCAGCAAAGAGACTCTCAGCAAAACTTTGAAGTAGATGATTTTTCCATTCCATTCTGATGTTAGCATGATGTGTCCCTTGTAATGTCCCTAAGACCCATACCCTGCTTGTTTGGGTCTAATTCACCGAAGGCCCTATTTCCTGAGGGCTATAATAATGCTTCTACCATGGCAGCTCTTGTATTTATGGGCTCCTATTCCTTTGGGCAAGTTATTATGAAGCAAAAAAAATAATATTTATAGTCAGAAGGTTGTTTTGAGGATTACATGAAATAATACATGTATTGTACATAAAGTACTTAGCAAAATATTTGGCCAGAGTAAGAACTTCCTATCTCCCATTCCCCATTGCTATTTCCACCACTACTCTACACCCACCACCATTATCAGGGACTTCTTTTATGCTGAACAAGTTCTTAAAGTCAGAGAAATAAATCTTTGTTTGAAAAAAGGTAACTCTTTATTTTGAAATAATTATTAATATAAATTCACATAAAGTTCCAAAGATAACACACAGAGGTCCTGCTCATCCTTCCCCTGGTTCCCCCCAGTGATTATATCTTATGTAAATATGGTACAATATCAAATAAGGAAGCTGATAATTGGTGTAATGTGTGTGTATAGCTCTGTCATTTAATCACATGTGTAGACTTGAATACAAGAAATTGAAATTAAGATAGAGAGCTATTCTATCTCTACAAAGATCTTCTTCATGCCCACCCTTAATAGTCACACCCAGCCTCCACCTACTTACCTTCCCTAATCCTTGGAAACCATTAGTGTCTTCTCCATTGCTATAGTTTTGTCATTTTGAGAACGTTTATATATATAATGTGTGTATATACATGTACATGGAATCATACACTATGTGACCTTTTGGGAGTTGTTTTTCACTCAGCATAATGCTCTTGAGATCCACCTAAGTTGTTGTGTGTATCAATAGCTCCTTTTTATTTCTGAGTAGTATATGCTGGTATGGATAAGAGCTACATCTTTAATGTTGGCATTTCATGCTCTATGATAACCGACAAATACTTTTAAGCATAGGAACCATTTTAAGATCTCCTCAATGTTTTCTTTGCCAACAAGGAGGATGAAGAATAGCCTTTTAATATTTTTCATAAAAGGTTTGAAAAGCCAAAAATTAATTATGTAAACATGGGTAAAAACTCTTTTTCTTAATCCCAGAAAAACATTTTAAAGCCATTTCATAACATCATTTCTTATACAATTAACATGATGATTAAAAATCATTCTTCTGTAATGCTTTAAGTAGGGCTTCAGCTGCTAACCGCCTGTTAATCTCCTTTGAGGCATCCTATCTATATAAAGATAATAAGATATTATGCATTTTTAAACTATGTAATCACATTGACTTTCTTATATTAGTCCAAATTAGTGATATTTCATTGTATTTGGCCTAGTGTCCTAAACTCTTATGCAGATTCATATCCTTGGCTAGGCAAGTAGTGTATATTATTACAATGTCATGTTTGATCATGAATAACTCTGTTATATGATAGAAATCTTTGCTAAATGAACAGAAGAGAGTCACTAGACTGTGACGGTGAGAATCCTTGTATTGCAGCGGTTAAGAAATAGTAGCTCTTGTCATTAGCTATTATTAGAACGATTAGTACCTGGAAGGCAAGAATATGTATCATAGATCTGTATATTCCTTGGACCTAAGCATACTACTTGGCATAGAGTTGATATTTAATCAGTATTTGTTGAACTAATATATGTTGTAGGAAAGAACTCAGGGATTCAGTTCAAAACAGAAATTCCCTTCTCATGATCCTTTGCCTGGCTACCACATCCCTTTTTTCCCTCCAAATAAATAGCTTCTTGAACTTCCTGGCCTGTGTACAGGACACTCTGGAGTTGGACCTCAGTCTAATGAAGCAAAATTACCCAAGAAATACCATATGGGCTGTTTATACTCCTAAATCACCTGAACTGGTATGATGGTACATGTTTAATATCTGACTCTGTAAACAAAACAAAACCAAAAACTTGGTTTGTAGTGTTTGCCAATTTTTGTGATATAAATACTCCTACAATGGCCAATTTTTGGCTATAAACATGAAGTCTGCTGAATGCTGGATTGAGAAGAGATACATAGAATCCGATCTTACCACTATGAGCTAGCTCCAGCACATAACTGCCTTTCCCCAAAACATATACTTAGGGGAAGGTGACAGGGCCAATGGACTCGGGGGGTTCAGCTTTCCCCAGATTTAGATCTTACTCTGCAGAAGTGTATGGTTTCCTCTTTCCTCCCCAGGTACTCTAAACAACAGGCCCTGTACTGAGAAGACAAGAACTTTAACTCCCTTCTAATTCTTTTGATGGTTTCACTTTACTCAAAGAATCTGTTCCCTGAGGCGTTGAGAGTCAAGGTGTCACAGTAGTTTTAAAGTGACACAGGCTCTGCCCTATACATGTAGGCTTATGAGAAACACATTACAATGTAGGTGAGCTATATTTATGGAATGTGGCAGTGACCCATAGCTTGCTTATCATGCTCCTTCAATAAGGCACCAGAAACAGCTTTGCAGACAAAGAGAGCACACATTTTACCTTTGTGCTATGTTCATTTTCACCACATTCAAAAGGCTTTATTAAAAGCAAGATACTAAGTACAAATGAATTTCTTTAGGAGTCTAGAAGAACCATGGTCTGCTCATGTTGGAAAAAAAAGAGCTGAAATGTTGTTGGTACAAATGCTCTATTTTTGGAAAAAATTGCCTCTCGTGACCAATAGAGCTTTTGTCAATAGCAGGTTCACGTTGTACTCTTGGATGATGTAATAACAATGGAAACATGAAACATGAATTAACTGGACATAGAGTGGTCATACCAACAGAACAGCCCTGCCCTCCTTCCATCCTCTACTTGCTTCTACGCATTCAAAAGCTACTCAGCTGTGATGGCTTAAGATTGGGTAAGGAGGGAATCTAGAAACCAGATTCTAGCTCTGTGGTACCTCAGTTTAACTGATCACAGGACTTGCCTGGAGGAACTTGTTAAATATACATACTCTTGAATTCCACCAACTGTGGGAGAGACCTGGGATTTTACACTTTTTGTCACTGAAAATGTGATCCCTGGAGCAGAAGCATTGGTGTCCCCGTGGAGCTTGTCAGAAACATAGAATCTCAGGTCCCCCCAAGACCTGAAATCAGAATCTGAATTTAACAAAATACCCAAGTAATTCATATGTGCATTAAAATTTGAAAAACACTTCTAAATCTTCCATTTATTACTGTGGTAAAAAGCACATAAAGTAAAATTTACCATCTTAACCATTTTTAAGTGTACAATACAGTAGTGTTAACTATATGCACACTGTTGTGCAACAGATCTCTGGAACTTTTTTCATTTTGCAAAACTGAAACTTTATAACCATTAAACAACAATTTCCCATTTCCCCCTCCTCTTCCTCAGCTCCTGGTAACTACACTCTGATCTCTGTTTCTACCCATTTGACTACTTTAGATATCTCATAAGTGCAATCATACAGTATTTGCCTTTTTGTGACCAGCTTGTTTCACTTAGCATAATGTTCTCAAGGTTCATCCATGTTGTAGTGCATAAGAGGATTTCTTTCTTTTAAATAATATTCCGTAGTATGTATATGCCACATTTTCTTTATCCATTCATCCATCCATGGACATTTAGATAGCTTTTGCCCCTTGGCTTATTGAGAATTATGCTGCAATGAACAAAGGTGTGCAAATATATTTTTAGATGCCGTTTTCAATTATTTTGGATATACACCAAAGAATAGGATTGATGGATTGTGTGATAATTCTGTGTTTAATTTTCTGAGCAAAAAAGACAATTTTCTGTTTTCCATAATGACTGTAACCATTTTACATTCATACCAACCGGGCACAAGGGTTCTAATTTCTTCAGTTTAGTTGTCTCCCAACTGAGCTATTTCAATAGATTACAAGGGTTCTGATTTCTCTACATCCTTACTAGCACTTGCTATTTTCTGTTGTTGTTGGTGGTGGTGGTGGTGTTGTTTTTATAGTGGCCATCATATCCGGTGTGAGGTCTCATTGTGATTTTGATTTCTATTTCCCTACAGATTAGTGAATAAGCATCTTTTCATTTGCTTATTGGCCATTTGTATATTTTGTTTGGAGAAATGTCTATTCAAGTCCTTTGTCTATTTTTTAATTGGGTTACTTATTTTTTGTTCTTGTTGAGTTGTAGGAGTTCTTTGTATATTCTGGATATTAACCTCTTATCAGCTATATGGTTTGCAGATAGTACACGGAAGGTTTTTTTAGTTTGATGTAGTCTTGTTTGTCTATTTTTGGTTTTGTTGCTTATACTTTTGGTGTCATATCTAAGAAATGAGTGCTAAATCCAATGTCTTGAAGCTATGTTTCCTTTTAGGAGGTTACAGTTTTATGTTTAGGTCTTTAATCTGTTTTGCACCAATTTTTATCTATGGTGTAAGGTAAGGGCCCAACTTCATTCTTTTGCATGTGAATACCCAGTTTCCCCAACATTTGTTGAAGAGACTGTCTTTTCACCAGTGTATAGTTTTGGCATAATTGTTGAAGATCATTTGGCCATAGACACCAATATTTATTTCTGAACACTCTCTTTGGTTCTATTGGTCTATATATTTACCTTTATGTCAGTAGCTAATTGTCTTAATTACTGTTGCTATGTTTTGAAATCAGGAAATGTTAGACCTATGACTTTGTTCTTCTTTTCTCAAGATTGTTTGGCTACTTGTGAATCCCTTGAGATTCTGTATGAATTTTGGAATTGTTTTTCTATCTCTGTACAACAACAAAAAAATGCCATTGATATTTTAATGGGAATGGCATTGAATCTGTAGGTTGCTTTGGGTAGAATGGACATTTGAACAATATTAAGTTAAAATCTTACCCACAAATATACAATATCTTTTTATTTATATATTTTTTTGGCTTGTTACAGCAATGTTTTGTAGTTTTCAGTGCACAAGTCTTTGTCTCCTTGGTTAAGTTTATTACTAAATTTTATTATTTTAGATGCTATTGTAAATGGGATTGTTTTCTTAATTCACTTTTCAGATTGGTCATTGTTAGTCTATAGAAATGCTACTGATTTTGTGTGTTGATTTTGTATCCTACATCTTTACTGAAATTGTTCATTAGTTTTAACAGGTTTTTCCATAGATACTCTAGGGTTTTCTACATATAAGATCATGTCATCTGCAAACAGAGAGAATTTTGCTTCTTTCATTTATAATTTGTATGCCTTTCATTTCTTTTTCTTATCTAATTGCCTTGTCTAGGACTTCCTGGTTAAACAGTAGTAGTGAGAGTGGGAATTCTTTCCTTGCTTCTGATCTTAGAGGAAAAGTTTTCAGTTTTTCATGATTAAGTACAATGTTAGCTGTGGCCTTTTCATATATAGCTTTTATTATGTTTAAGTATTTCCTTCTATTAGTTGAAAGGATGTTGAATCCTGACAAGTCCTTTTTTATCAATTGAAATGATCATGTGCTTTTTGTGCTTCATTCTGTTAATGTGGTGTATTTTTAATATGTTAAACCATCTTTGCATTCCAGCTGTAATCCCAATTTGTCATGGTGCATAATCATTTTAACATGCTGCTGAATTCAGTATGCTACTATTTTCTTGAGTATTTTTGCATCAATATTCATCAGGAGTATTGGTCTGTAGTTTTCTTGTGTCTTTGTCTGCTTTTGGTATTGGAATAATGCTGAGCTCAGAAAACGAATTGGATATGTTCCCTCTTCTTCGGTTCTTCAGAAAGTTTGAGGAATATTGGTGTTAGTTCTTCTTTAAACATTTTATAGAATTCTCCAGTGAAGCATCTGTTTCTGGCCTTTTCTTTGTTGGGACACTTAAATTACTGTGTTAGTCTTTTTACTAGTGATAAGTCTGTTCAGGTTTTCTATTTCTTCATGACTCAGTCTTGACAGTTGTTATGTTTCCAGCAATTTATCTGTTTCTTCTCGGTTATTCAATTTTCTGGTGTATAATTGTTTATAGTAGCTTCTTACTAGCCTTTTTATTTCTGTGTCATCAGTTGTTATGTCTCTTCTTTCATTTCTGATTTTATTTATTTGAGTCTTCCCTCTTTTTTCTTAGTCTAGCCAAGAGTTTGTCAATTTTCTTGATCTTTGCAAAAAATTAACTATTGGTTTCACTATTTTTTTAATTTTTCTAGTCTATATTTAATTTATCTCTGCTCTAATCATTATTTCCTTATTTCTGCTGTTTTTGGTTTTGCTCATTCTTTTTCTAGTTCCTTCAGGTACAAAGCTAGAATTTTGATTTGACATCTTCCTTTTTTTTTTTTTAAAAAAAATAAGCATTTATTAACTTTCCTCTTAGTACTGCTTTTTCTGCATCTGTAAGTTTTGGTATGCTGTGTTTTCATTTTAATTGTTTCCTAATATTTTCTAAATTCTCTTGTGATTTCCTGTTTGATTCATTAGTTGTTTAAGAATGAGTTGTTTAATTTTCATGTTTTGGGATTTCCTGCTTTCATCTGTTATTGATTTCTAATTTCATTCTATTGTGGTAAAACAGGATACTATACATGATTCAAATTTTCTTAAATCTGTTAGATTTGTTTATATTCTAACATGTGGTTTGTCTTGGAGAATGTTCCATGCGTGTTTGAGTAGAATGCATATTCGTCTGTTGTAGGATGTAGTTCTATGTATGTGCCTGTTATGTCCAATTGGTCTAAAGTGCTGTTTGTGTCTTCTGTTTCCTTATTGATCTTTTGTTTGATTGTTCCATCCACAGTAGAAAATGGGGTATTGAAGTTTCCTACTATTATTGTGTTGCTGTCTGTTTCTCTCTTCAGTTCTGTCAATGTTTGTTTCTTATATTTGGGAGCTATATGTTAGGTGCACATATATGTCTAATTGTTATATCTTCCTGGTGAATAGACCCTTTTATCATTATATAATATCTTTCTTTGTCTTTGTGACAGTTTTTTTCTTAAAGTTTATTTTGCCTGATATAAATATAGTCACTTTTGCTCTTTTTAGGTTCTGGTTGCATGGGAGGTCTTCTTTCATTTTTTTTTTTTACGTTTAGCTTATGTGTGTTCTTAGATCTAAAGTAAATCTTGTACAGACAGCATATAGTTGAATCTTGTTTTTTTTTTTTTAAATTCATTCAGTCAGCTTATGTCTTTTAATTGAGGTATTTAATTCATTTATATTTAAAGTAATTACTGATAGGGAAGAACTTTAAATTGCCATTTTTGCTATCTTTTCTGTATGTCTTGTAGCTTTTGTGTCTCTCCTTTCCCCTATTTCTGCTTTCTTTTGTGTTTCCTTGATTTTTTTTAGTGACATATTTTGATTCCCTGCTTACTGCTCTTTGAGTATATTCTATAGATATTATCTTTGTTGTAATCATTGCAATTATACGGCATATCTTAAAGTTATAATAATATATTTCAAACTAACGACTTAACTTTAATCTCATATAAAAACTCTATTCCAGAGTTTTTGCATCTCTACCAGATTTAAAAGTTATTGTGTTCTTCAGCTTCAGAATTTCTTTAGCTTCTTCTTTATCTTCTATCTCTGTTGATATTCTCATTTCGTTCATGTATTGTTTTCCTGATTTTGTTTACTTATCCATCTATGCATTCTCTTAATTCATTGAGCACCTTTTTGATGAGTAATTGGAATTCTGTATCCGGTAATTCATCTATCTCTGTTTCTTTAGAGTTTGTTTCTGGAGATTTAATTTGTTCATTTGAGTAAGCCATGTTTTTCTGTTTCTATATGTGTCTTGTTATCTTCTGTTGGGACTTTGGAATTTGAAAAATCAGATACCTCTCTCAGTCTTTGCAATGTAGGAGGACTTTCACCAGTCAGCCCAGCTAGAGATTCTGGAGACCTCGCAAGCCTTTTCTGGGCATCCATACCCTCTGGGATTTTGTGTGTAATCTCTTAACTGAAGAAGATTTCCAGATTCTACTCAGGAGCTTTCCCTAATGTCCTCATGAGGTACTGTAGACTCTAGAGCTGGGACAAGCACTAGATCTCCTTCTAGAGGTATTAGAGCTCCCCCCTAGTGCCTGTGATATCAGCCAACTCATATCAGACCAAGCCAAGTTGATAGCCTTTGTTTTCAGTGGGTGTCCCACCTAACCTGGTTCCTGTCAGCCCTTGATTCAGGCAAAACAGAAACCACTCCCTTGAGCAGACCCCCCAAAAGTCAAAATTTTAGATGTACCTTGCACTTTTCTCTTTCCCTCCTTGGCATAAAGTCAGATATTGGGAATTTCCTCCTGATGGCTCCATGCCATGCTAGAGTGAGCTGGTATCATAAATTTTCCTACAGTGCTTTGATGTGGTTAGCTTCACACTTGACTGGAGTGCAGAAACCTCTTAAGTGGTCTCTGGATTTCTCCCAACCATAATTGGTCTGTGTATTGTTGTTAAGTCTGTGTCTCCATTGGAGAAAGAGGATCCAGGGCAACCTATGTCTATCTTGCTGACATCACTCCCCACTATTAAATCTTCTTGAACATCAATTCTAGTACTCGCTAGGTCAGCCTACCAAACTGTACTCAACTTTTTGCCATAAGATATTGGATAGCAAATTATAGTTACTTCATTTAATTCCTTTATTTATTCATGAATTCAGAGAGACTTGAGGTGGATAATGGTGAAAGATAAAATGTAATAAATAAATTTAAAATATGACTGAAGTCAAACAGAAGAGTAGGAAACAGTATCGCTAAAATTAGTATAAAAAAGTTAAATTAGTCCTGGATTTTTGGAAGCCAAAGCAGATAGGACAACATGGAAGGACAGAGAAAAAAGAACATATTTCTTACTGGCTGACTTTGCTTCTTTGCTGGGAGACTCAAAATTGTCTTCTTTTAAAAGAAAAGTTCTACATTTTAAGAGGAATTTATCAGAAATCTCTTTATATAAAGGGCTATGGATTTCAATATGCATAATCCCTCAAAGTAGTTTTACAGAAGACTCCGAGACTTTAGTTATAGGACAGTTTATGGTTTTACTGCTCAGTCATGCCCTGGGCTGTTCCTGAGTTATATTTTAAACTCTAACTCACTGACAACATTTCTTCGGGGAAACTGATGTAAGGAATTGTCATAATATTTATCTCTCAGCTTTTAATGTCTCCCCTCCACTGGCTTTAAGTTACCAGAGTCACACTATGCAACACCTTAGCTCAATCCTCACGTGGTAGTCTATAAAGTCACTCTTTGTACCTTATTCCTACTCACTGCCTTGGTGAAATGGGGCCTTCAGCCATGGTTGGAATCTCTCATATCTGATGCTTCTCTTATACAGGAGGATTTAGGATTCAGAGTTCTGATCCAAATCATATTATTTTGATAGGTAGACAATGTTCAATTAAAAAAAAGTCTGTGTAGAATAAATTTCCTATTTTAGGATAGTAGTTCTACAGGTGTGGTCTTGGACCATCAGCATTACCTGGAAACTTGTTAGAAATCTAAATTATCAGGTCCCACCCCAGAACTATCATATCAGAGATTCTGGGGGTAGGACTCAGCAATCTATATTTTAACATGCCCTCTAGATGATTTTGACGCATGATAAAGTTTGAGAATCTACACTTTACGAAAATTCAATGGCTTTTTAAATCTGATCAATTAGAGCAACAGATCCCAAATTTTGCTGTTCATTGGAGTCACATCTAGGCGGCTTTAAGAAAAGTGCCTGGATCCCAGGCCCAGGGATTGAATTAGTTGATATGGAGTATAGCATGACATCAGGTTATTAAATAGTTCCCCAGATGATTGTAATCTGCAGCAAAAATTGAGAGCCACAGAAATGGCATTTACTGGTGATTTTGTGGCTATCTATATTACAAGTTTTGGGTGTGGGTACTTGCTAATGCCAGCAAAAAGCTTCTTATATTGCTGCAAACACTTTTAGGTTTTCAAAAGACTTTCGCATGTAATTTCTGTTAGTTTTCACAGTAAGGTGAGTAATAGCAACCGCCTCCTACTGGTAAATGTATACTCAGTAACTTGCTGAAGATATCAAATTTGATTTTGAGATCTAAGTGCATAGCTTTCCTCTTCATGACAATTTAAGTAAACCTCCTGCCTAGATGACAACATTGGGTAAGAAAGGCATTTGTTCCCTCATTAGATGCTGATCACACTCAGCACATTTGATTATTTTGTAATCTGGCTCAACGAGGCAGTTGTGAAATCAGACTTAAATGCAGATGAGCACTTGTGAAAGTCCCTATGAAATAACTTTTAGTTTAGCCTTAATGTTTTTCTAATTTAGGAGCCAATCATCTGGATAAATGCCAAATTAACCAGAAAATTGCTCAAGCCTGTACCTCACTTTAATTGGACTATCAGTTACTTGATGATATTGAGTGTCCTTCCAGGGTCAGATGTCCTACACCACACAGGACAGGAGAATCCCTGTGATACTGAACCATTAGGCATAATTTCCCGAGAGAAGAAGCGACTTCTACTCCATTATACAGTCCTGGTAAAGTCAAGTCATATTTAAAAACCACTAGGTGGATACCCCTTTTCTCTCAGGGATAGCTCATCCCATTGCAAAATCAAAGATTTTTGAGCCGTATCACTTCTACCTCCTCCAGTTTAAGGACTGACACATATGAGATATTAAAAAAAGGCTTGCATCAAGGTGGGAATGGCTCTGAAGTACAATTTATGTTCCAGAAATCCTCCTTCTGCATTCAACCTAGACTAGACTTTACCTAAGACCTCATCCTTGCTCAGTTCCTCCCCCTTCCCCATTGTGCTTTTTCTTACAGGTTTTTCCTAGAGAACGCTCCTTCAGTGAATTGCCTCAGACTTGGTTTTTGGGGACCTTAGATAGCCTTTCTATGTGCCCCATGATTATATACATGGCAGAAGCATTCTATATGAAGCATCGCAGAAAATTTCAAGTTAGGCATTTTAATCAGCCATCCCCATTTCCAATATGATAGTCTAACTAAGGGGACACAAATAATAAACATGAGTAGAAATATTATATAAAAAAAGTTATTTTATAATCCAATAAAATACCTAACTTACATAGTTATCATTGCTTTTTAACTTATTAATGGAAAATTCGAGTTTCCTTGAATAGATTGTAAGACTCTATTCACTCCAATTTCAGGGGGGTGGAATGATGGTTACCACCCAGAGAGTTGTGCAGCACCCCAGGGATGACCACGGGAGTATATCACACAAGTGAGCCTCATCCACAACACAGGTTAAGACAGGTGAAGAGGTCTGGGAATAGCAGTCTTGAGAAATCACAAACTATCAGTTGCAATAGGTCAGTCACAAACAAGGACATTTCCATTTGATATACTCTTAACCAGGTCTACTAATATACTGACCTCAAGGTAAAAGTCTCTCTATGGCATTTGCCCATCCAGTGAGTAAATCACCCAGCACCCAGGTTAATTATTTAGCAGTTTCAATCCATTAAATATAGATATGTTCCACACACATTAAATACCCAGACAGAACACATAAAACAAAACGAAGGGAAAAGCCTATTAAATATATGCTTCCTAACCATCTCTTATTCATGACTTTAGGGCTATTACCTAGCATTAAAGGGATTCTCCACTATAGCATTGGGGGTTCCTGATATTTGATCAATAGCTGGAACCAACATATTGTTTTTCTTCCTTATCCTGAAGTATCTCATTTCCATTTTCTTTCTTTGTCCAATTCAATCTCCTTATGATTCTAACACAGGTAATAACAATTCAGTTATTTGACCCAAAAGAGCCAAACTATTACTGTTTTTTAAGGCAAGGGTCCCCAACCTGTGGTGAGTTGTATAATTATTTCACTATATATTACAATGTAATAATAATAGAAATAAAGTGCACAATATATGTAATGCGCTTGAATCAACCTGAAATCATCCCCTGCTATTTCAGTCCATGGAAAAATTGTTTTCCATGAAAACGGTCCCTGGTGCCAAAAAGGTTGGAGACAATTGCTTTAAGGAACAAAGTGACTTGTGGAATACAGTCATATTAGAGTTTACCCAAGTTAACCAATATTAATTTATGCATATTTTTAAATAGCCAGAGGTCTCTTTTTCCTCATTCACTCAAAAGGGAGCCTAGGGACTCACCACTCAATAATCAAGCACTCTTCAATTCACTTGGAATATATTAATGTGATTCGGAGGAAGGGATAATGGGATATTAAAGAGAGAACTTCTAAGCCTGTCATTCAAGAATACCTAAAATTGGTCCTTAAAGAATTTTCCATTTTCCTCTTCAAGGTTAAACTTTGACTATACATGCTTTATGTATTTGAATCAAAATATTTATTTAGTTAGTTTCATTATTTCATTTTTTAAATTGACAGATAAAATTGTACGTATTTAATGTTTATAACATGATGTCCTGAAGTGTACATACATTGTAGAATGGCTAAATCTAGCTAATTAACACATGCACTACCTTACCTAGTTATCATTTTTTATGGTGAGAACACTTAATATCCATTCTATTAGCATTTTTCAAGAATACAATATATTATTAACTATAGTCACCATATTGCACAATAAGTCTCTTGCACTGATTTCTCCTAACTGAAATTTTGTATCCGTTGACCAACATCTCCCCAACCCTCCCTTCTGCCACCAACTATCCCAGCAGCTGGTAACCACCACTTTCCTCTCTACTTCTATGAGATCAACTTTTTAGATTTCACATATAAGCGAGATAATGTCACATATAAGTGAGAATTTGTCTTTCTGTGCCTGGCTTATTTCACTTAACATAATGTCCTCTAAGTTCATCCAAGTTGTTGCAAATGACAGGATTTCCTTATTTTTTATGGCTAAATATTATTCCATGCTGTATATATACCACATTTTCTCCATTCATCCATGAATAAATCAAAATTTTTGAAAACATTCAGGATTCTCTATTTGCAGGAAATTATCCTAGTTATTTTGTAACTTTGAGCCTTTTTTTAGGCCATTTCACTCTAATCTGGAATACTTTTGGTTCTCTTTTCTGTTTGTCCAAATCCAAATTGTTCAAGGTTCAGCAGACCAGCCTAGCCCAATAGCAAAACTCACTTTTCTCAATTCCTGCAAGCCTTACTATTTTTATAACTTGTTTGTCCTATGTCATTTACTGACATGCCTTCATTGTTCTCATGTTCAACATGGCTGGGATCAGGGTGGTTAAATAACTTCTCAGGCATTTTCATCTTATCTTCACTGCTCTGTATGTTTGTGTTTCCCTAATATATTGAAATACTAACCTCCAAGGTGATGGTATCAGGAGGTGGGGCATTTAAGAGATGATTCAGTCGTGAAGGTGAAGCCCTTATGAATGGGATTACTATCCTTGTGAAAAAACGCCCCAGAGAGACCCTTGCCCCTTCGGCTATGAGAGGACACAGCAAAAAGTTGCAGTCTGCAACCTGGAAGAAGGCCTTCACCAGAACCTGACCATGCTGGGACTCTGATCTCAGACTTTCAGCTTCCAGAACTGTGAGAAATAAAAATTGTTCACAAGCCACCCAGTTTGGGGTATTTTTGTTATAGCAGCTTAAACAGACTAACACATCTAGCTTGCTGACCTCAAGGAACATAAGAAAAAACTTAGATCAAGCATTCATTAGGAATTAGTTCTAATCAGAAATGATTTGAAATAAACCTTTTAATGTAAAAGTTGGAGCAGTGAGTCCCAGCTCACAGGCCTTGAACCCTGGTTAGGGAGGTAGGGGATGGAGGGCTTTGCAGCACACACACACACACACACACACACACACGCACATACACATGTTCTGTTATTTTTAGCTATGGGTAGGGGCTCTGGATAAAAATCATTTAATAGCCTCTCTCACTTCATTGCAGTCATTTGCTACTATCCAATTTTCTTATTTTAACAAACGGACTTATAAAATCTTGTAAATTATAAAGGGGTTCCCAGGTTTATAAACTGGCAAGCACTCACCTAAGAGGTGTTTTAGGACAATATGATTCATTTCATTAGGCCACACTCCCTCACCTTTAGCTGTTACATAGAGTTGAATAGTTTCTTTCTTTCAGAAGAAACTGCTAAGCAATCTGCCATGGTGCATTGTACTCCAAAAGAGTCAGTTTCAACTATTAGTAATCAGAACAAATCTGGGCACAGTCGAACCACCGTACCTGTTCTGGAGGAGGTTGGAATTACTGTTCCCAATATTTATAGTGTGGGAAGTAAGTAGGTTTAGGCTTTCAAAAAGGTTATGCTTACAATAGGCCAAGCCAAGCGGATGCTTATTCCAAGAGCACAGAACCATTCCTAGGCCTCTTTGAAAAAGGCTGCAGCCCCATAGAATCCTTGTCTTTGAAGGGATCTTGGTCCAAGCTAAAGAAGTTGGTGAGAAGAGCAGGTGTGGAAGCATTTCCTTCTTTTTTTACCTTGCACAGGGCGGAAGTACATTCAACTTGAGAGCATCTACTTATACACAGGCAAGATCTACATGCTAGGCACTAATGCGTGCTCTGCAGAAGAGACAGTCAGAACTCTGAAATTAGGCAAATTATCAGAGCATGTGAATCAGCTCTCTTTGTGTGCAGTTTTTCTCTTATTCATAATCCTTCTATTATGCTCTCACCAAGGAGAACTACTGCTTAGATGCTCTAAAATAGGAGGCCGTGCCCAAATCATTTACATTTGTTTTGGTGTTTTTAGCTTTTATTATCACCTTTTCTTCTTTTATAACAGATAAATTCAAGACTTTTCTATGCGATAATGCAAGTTAATGGCCTGAACTTTTTTTTAAATGCCCATAGATTTGTCCATTCACTCAACTTATGCTTTCAATTATTTATTTACTTAACTCATTAACCCATTTTATAATAACAATCTCTCAACTTCTTCGTTCATTTAACATATTCATTCCTACTTTCATTTGGTATTTATTGAGTGCCTACCACGTGCTTCAATATTGTATTAAGTCTTGGGAATAAAATGATGAATTGAACCAGATATGACCCTTGACATCACGGAGAAGTTAAAGTGGGAGAAAAAGACAGAAAGTTCACATAAATAAACAGAAAAAGTAACTGTGGAATCATAAAGGAGAAGTAAAAGACAGTGTAAAAATCTATAAGAGGAGGAGTTGAGGAGTTGACCCAGGCACAGGGCTGGGCATGACTTTCTGGGGAAGCACGTATGGGGCTGGGAAATGGAGAATGATTAGAGGTGCAGAAATAAAGAGGGGAAGGAAAAACATTCCAGGCAGAAGCAACACTGCCTGCCAGTGGCCTGTGGAGGAAGGAGGATGGTGACTGTGCAGAACCAAAGGTCAGCATCGCTGAAGAGGAGGGAGGAAGTGGCACATGGTGAAAGACGAGGCTGGAGGAAAGTCCGGATAGTCTGGAAAGTACAGACGTGGAAGAACATGGTTCACTCCGTCAGCTGTTCAAATCAGCCTCTCCACACCAGCTTAGCTCTCACTCCCTCCAAGCTGAAGTTTGCACTGAATCAGAACAATAGCGGCAGATCCCAAAGCATTTCAGAAACTTTGCTCAATTTGGAAGTGTGGTCAATAAAAGAATAAAAATGAGTGCCAAGGGAACTGCGCTACCCATTGTAAACATCGGAAACAGCTAATTTAGAAAGTGGTCTCTTCTCATTGCTTGTGGACTGCATTACTTGTTTCTCCAGAAATATCTCTGGTCCAAAGATTTCTTTACTCTTTTTCTTGGATTGGATATTTATGCTTGGCAAAGCACATGTTAGTTTAGTGATTTAAAGAGCTTTTATTATTATTTTTTTTTTTCTTGCCAGTATAAAGACTCACCTATAACACTAAGCTCTGCACTGGAAAAGATAACTCCATGCTTATTCTCTGCCACACACTGATACATGCCAGCATCTGAGAGATTCACTATTGTTATGTTGAGCATTCCTTGTTCGATTTGAATTCTATCCTGTGAAAGAAAAGAGGAACACAAAACAATGACCTTCTACAACCGAGACCTGAAGGCAATTTTGCTATGTCTTATATCACAGGGGCTTAATGGGAAGAAAATCGCCATCACATAAGCAATTTACATAACATGATCTATTTATCTGTCAGCTAAATTTGTGGCAGGTCAGATGCTAAATGGAACAACCGGTACATCAGTTGGTAAATAGAATTTAAATTGTAGGATTCTCTTGAGTTCTCATTGATTTAATAGTGAAGCCATTCAGATTAATATCCCCTCTAAATAGAAGAATTTGAAATTTAAAATGCTTTTTTACTCCAAGGCTGTGTACTAACTGAGTCGAGGGGGGTTGGAAATACAACCAAATTTACTGTTTGGAGTATTTAAAATACTCAAATTATGAGCAGGCCACACTTTGAAGGTTAATAGGATTGTTATCTTCTTGGATGAAGCAGAGGCAAATATTTAATATATGCTGAGGTTTACTGAAAAAATGCAAAAATATATTAATGAAATGTTCCCTTACTTTATTGTCATCAGTTGTGTCATTTAAGCCTAGACCCATTTGCTGGTAGCCAATCTGAAGGCAGCTAAGTTAGTGTATGGCACAAGAGATTTTTCCAATTTGTCACCCTGAGGATATTCAAGTTGCGTATCAATTTTCATAAGTATCATAAAGGATTTCCTCCTCTCCAGGAAACTTACCATTTAAAAAAAAAAAAAAGAACCTATACAAAGAAGTACTGGTCTTCTGTTTACCGCAGGCTTGCAGTTTAGCTGAATGGTCACTTTATTAGGCTTTGATCAAATCCAGGCATCCACATTTCCTCATGTTACACAAAGGGAAGAAAATGCCAGTTACCTGCGTACCTACACGCTGGCAATTTTTTTGAGTTTGGCTTTCAGAGCTGAGAGAATCATGGACTCACAGGAACCCTTCCAGTGAACGGAGAAGGTATATGAGACACAAGATATGTTAGGAGAAACGGGTCCCTTTCTCTTCCTGTTGTGAATACTCATGTCTGGGCCACTGCTCAGAGCAAGCATTCTCCCCTGGGTGGCCTATTGCAGGAGGAAATCTGAACAAGAAAAAGACGGGCTCCCGACTTGGGGCCTGGGGAAAATGTCTAATTTAAATTAATATCTGAAGTTCAGTAGGAAAATACAATAAGGAAAATTAAATCGGACACAATTGTTCCTCGTTCTAAGGGCTTCCACCTCTGCCCATGCGTCATTCAGAGTTCTTTGTCAGAGTCTTACTGCATTTAGGTTGACATTCCTGCATTGTATCAATACTCCTCTTGTGGTGGATTCTGGGATGCACCCTCCTTTGTATCTTAGAAGAATTACATGTTCCAGACCTTCTGGGTAACTTTCCCATTGTAAAGCCCCAGATGTTAGTACGGGAAGACCAAAGATCTAGAATAGAAACTTAACTGAACAAGGCTGGAGAACTGGATTTATGTACACTTTCTGTTTATCAGCTGTATTCACTTTCACTTTTACCACATTTAACGGCATTTAGTTGTGTGTTATTTTGGAAACAACTCATCATTTTTCTGTTTCTATGGCAATGAGGCTACATTAAACGTTACAGTCAATACTAAGACACGAGTACCATCAATTTGCTTACCCGAGTTAGCAGTGGTTCACCATTTTTCAGCCACCTGTATGTAGGCTTGGGCCTTCCATTTGCTTTACATTCCCAAAAGACATTTTCTTCCATGGCCACGTGGATATCATTTATTTTTTGAATCCAATTAGGTTGAGCTATAGCAATTCAAAAAGCAAAGAAAAAGCATACATTCAGCGTATGCTCAATCTATTTTTATCCTATGCAATCAAAGGGCAAAAGTACATTTATAATAAAATTCCTTTTCCAGATGTTATGCAAATAACAAGGCTGGATAAAAGTTTAAGGGGGTGCCTATAACCCTACTCTGAGCACTCAGTTTTTGTGGTTCGTGTTGATAGCCTTTTAATCACTAAATGCAGAACGGATAAAGCTACCATTATTCATAGGGCAAAATTAACTGTACCTCTCCTATTATTCTTTTTTTCCTTTTAGTAGGGAAAATCTCCCACCACCACCCCACTGCTTTTGGCCGCACTCGTGGATTCCCAGCTACCACTACATTTCCCAGATTCCTTTGAGTTCATGCCAATTGTATGTGCGTGAAAGTGGCGAGAGCAACTTCCGGGTTTCTCAGAGATACTTGCTCTTGCCTCTCGCCCTTTGATGCCGATTGGAAAACAGTGATAACTGAGCAGCCTTGGGCTCGGAGACGGAAGCTCTGAGGACAGAAATGCTGACCTGCCAGCCTTGGACCTTGAATGACTTTGTGGAATGAAGCAGCCACAAACCTGCTTGCCTATTTCTGGAAAGATTATGTGAGAGAGAAATAAACTTTTTATTGAAGCCACTGTATTTTGGGGTCTCCTTTATTAGAATAGCTTAGCCTGTCCCTAACTAGTGCACTTCACTCCAACACGTTGCATAGCTAACTTTTGTGACTCCTTCCTCCTCTGAGAATATCATTGTTATGTATTAATGATTGATTCCATATTGATAGAATGTTATCAGGAGTCTGGCCCCAGATCCCCAAATCTCTGAGTGAGTCCTAAGTTTTATCAAACCTTCTTAGGAAATCAAGTCCTGCCCACAGACTAACACAGGGATTCAAAGCAGCACTTTAATTCCCACATGGCCCACTGCCATACACCACCTCCACCGCCCAAATACCACACTTTCCGTGCTTCGACTGAAGTCACGTTTTGTTTCCTTGTTCTTAATGGGTATAAAGACAATGTTAATTCCATGTTCCATAAAGAGTCTTCATAAATACCAAATCTTGCCTCCAGCACAATTCATACAATTAACTTATAACAGGATTAATAAATATATTTAGGTAGAAGACCTTTAGCTCAAAGTCCTGCAGAAGATAACCATAGCTATTATTCCGGAATTTTATGTTTATAGGGCATTTCTATAGGGTAATGTCTACCAGCGTAAACCTAATATCAAAGTTGATATCAGTATTTAATTAGAAGATGCTACTCGATATTCTTAACATGTCTTCTAGGTGACTTGACCTCAATATCTTCATTCAATGAGGCTTCAAAACATCTGTAATTTAATTCAAAAGGGAGCTGCTAGTATTGAGGCCATGCTGTGTATCTCACCTTCTCAATAATAAAGAAAACTAGAAAGACACTCAACGTGTCACTTAACTCTGCTGGTTAACTCACTTAACCAGCAGATGTCTCTAGGCCCTTGAATAAATGCTCCTTTCTTCTTTTTTTCCATCTATAAGCAATTTCATGTTTTTCAAGGAACAAAACACAATTTCACACATCCTTTGCTGATGGGGTGATGCCTTGCTGCATGTGAAGGGAGGCCAAAAGGGTCAACTTCAAAAAAAAGTTATAACATCAACAAGCATTAACTTGAATAAAGGGTTATAACCCACATCCTTGAAAGAGCTGCGAGTCTTCCTTATCCTATATCTCCCTGCTGCTAATGCAAAGGAAGCTAAAAAGGTTCTCTGCTTGGAGAATTCCATGTGTAACCCTGATAAGGCTAATGGCAGTTGTGTGCCTGATTGCACATTCAACTTGCTGAATATTTACCCCCTACAGAGTCCATGAAAACAAAGCAAACAAGAAAAGCCACAGAAATCTGTGTGGAATATTAACAACTGAGCCAAACTTTCAAAAAAGAGCGAGGAAAAAAAAACAAAAAAAAAAACGGAAGGGCAAATGTAACTTACAAAGCAATGTGAAGTTGAAGTTCAAATGGGAAACATGAGATTTCAATGTCATAGGTTTCCTGTAACACTTGGGCTTACTTATTGTTTTAAAAATGTAGAAAGCTGGAAGCAAAACTTTGCAATCTCAAGAAGTAGGTAGGGCAGGGAAGGGAGGGCTTTGAGAGAATTTTGAAAAGACCTTGCAAAGTTCTAATTAATTAAACACTCCGGAGGGCTCATTCTGTCTTTTCCAACAGGGTTACGGAGGTCAAGGTGCTTGGCAAGAATGTTCAGTGGTAGTTATTTGCGCTGACCAAGGTGAAATCAACAACTAATTCAGTGTTTGTGAGTCATCTTTCTTTGTTTTTAAAGTAAAATTAGAATCACTTTTTAAGTGATTTTAGTGATTTACTTTTTGTTTTTAAAGTAAAATTAAAATCACAGAAGCCACATTTGAAATGATACAAACATACTCTTGAAGTAAATAATTGGACATGGGCCCATGAAGATCAGAAATGGAATTTCATATTATACAAATGGCGAAGAATGAGATAGTCTTCATTTTAACAGGCCAATTGCAGATCTACAGGGCAAAAGCCCACATAGTGAAGGTTTCATTCCTACTGACTTAGAATGGATGAATCATATCTAACGGGGTGAATTTTTCATACTAGAATAAAGTCCTGTCCTTGAAGAAAATGGCTCATATACCTTTATATTGTTTTGGTGTCACCTAGTTCAAAGTCCTTCGATCACAAACATTATAGTTTAGTGTATTATAGAAAATATCATTTGCCCCTTCCCTCCTTTTTGATACTACATCTGGGTACCTGGTATTTATCACTTAATATCAAAGTTCAGCTATATTTTACAAGTCCATATCTACATACAGGTTGAGTATCCCTAATCTGAAAATTCAAAATCCAAAATTCAAAACTTTTTATGTACTGATATGATGTCACAAATGGAAAATTCCACACCCAATCTCATGTGATGAGTTGCAGTCAAAACTTTGTTTTATATACAAAAGTATTAAAAATATTGTATAAATTACCTTCAGGCAATGTGTATATGGTATATATGAACAATAAATGAATTTCACATATTAGACTTGGGCCCTGTCCCCAAGATATCTCCCCAGATATCTGAAATCTGAAAAAAGTCAAAACCCAAAAACACTCTGGTCTCAAGCATTTTAGATAAGGGATACTCAATGTGTACTAGCTCACACGAAGGCCTTAACAGGTTGGTTCAGTACCATTATTTCAGAAGGCATTTCTAAATGCCTTTTTTGTAATATATGTAGATTCCACATATTAAACAGAACTAAACAATTCATATGTTGAAACAGAACCATCTGTTTTGGACTTTCATATTCTTTCAAAGTTTGAAACAGAAAAATTTCTCCTCTAAGAACTCCAGTGAGAATGGCCTTTATCAAAAAGTCCCATGACAACAAATGTTGGTGTGGATGCGGAGAGATAGGAACACTCATACACTGCTGGTGGGACTGCAAACTAGTGCAACCTCTGTGGAAAGCAATATGGAGATACCTTAAACAGATACAAGTAGATCTACCATTTGATCCAGCAATCCAATTATTGGGCATCTACCCAAAAGAACAAAAGACATTCTATAATGTCTGCACCCGAATGTTTATAGCAGCACAATTCACAATTGCGAAGATGTGAAAACAACCCAAGTGCCCATCAATACATGAGTGGATTAATAAAATGTGGTGTATGTATACCATGGAGTACTACTCAGCTATAAGAAACAATGGTGATATAGCACTTCTTGTATTTTCCTGGAAAGAGTTGGAACCCATTCTACTAAGTGAAGTATCCCAAGAATGGAAAAATAAGCACCTCATGTACTCACCATCAAATTGGTGTCACTGATCATCACCTAAGAGCACATTTAGGAATAGCATTGATCGGGTGTCAGGCAGATGTGGGTGGGGGAGGGGATGGGTGTATACATACATAATGAGTGCGATGCACACTGTCTAGGGGATGGACACGTTTGAAGCTCTGATTCAAACGGGGGGCAAGGGCAATATCCATAACCTAAACTTTTGTACCCCCACAATATACTGAAATAAGAAAAAAAAAAAGGAATCCCTAAGTCTTGTTCTGAAGCTACAAATTCAAATATAAGGTCAAATGGTTGTGCTGGGCTTTGATCCTGGGACACTGTCTCTTGGAAAAATTAACAATCTCTTCATCTCAATCTTTTGTTCAATAGCTGCCAGAAATGACCTAAATCAATGCTTGTGCATTCCAGCCACTGGGATTATGCAAGTGTCTTATCCAATAATAATTTATACTGTAGGTAGATATAATTTGAACTCACTGGGTCAAACAATTCTCAGGGGTATCTGGCTCTCTAATTTTCTGAAAACAGAAATTTCTAATAGAAAGAAATGCCAATTTGGGCTTTCAACCTTAGAAATTTAAAAATCTAAAAGAAAGGATACGGTTGCCAAAACCTTTAAATTACTATTAAAAAGATGACCTGTAGACATCTGCAATTACTTTTTGCTTGCTTATACAATCTTGGAGAAGATGAATCATCTCCAGGGAACACAGAAGTTTTTTTAACTTGCTTAAGAATTTCAATGACAGTGGCCTTTATGAGCCTGAAGATAATTACTTGGCTTAAGTTTACCACCTATATATAGATGCTTTCCAAATCTTTATCTCAAGGTTGGGATTCTTATACTGTTGATAGAATCATCAAGATATTCTCAATTTACCTCAAATCCAATGTCCCCAGTATTGGCACTAGAACTACTCATTTTCAAACGTTACTGTAGAGAGTTTTCCAGTTTATTATTATTAGTCTTCTCATAAACCCCTGACTTCCAGTTTGCAGAAGTCACTGAAATGCAGGCCCAGCCTTACAAGTAATACTCATGTTGCATTCCAGAATAGGGCCCAATGTACATCTTTGTTCAGCCCTTTCTCTACTCCTCAGACTTCTTTCAACCATTCCCTGTATAACACCAATCGTGGTCCTCATGGGGCTTTTCCAGCTCCACTCCACGAAGCCCTGAGGGTTCTTGGAATGTACCACCTTTGATTAGAGCAGCCTCGCTTTGTTTTAAATATTGAACATTTCATGTAAAAAAAAAAGTAACTCCAGTACTAAATATACACACCCTTTGAAAAATACTACACTGATGTGGATATCTTGCATTTTTGTAAGAAGAGCTTTGGAAATGGAGCCTGGACATTGAAAGTCTATGTTTTCTCCTTTGAATTGAGGGAAGGTTGAACTTAGTGATATCTACAGTTCCTTCTGTCTGTAGCATGTGAAGCCTTTAGCCTTTAGATTGCCTCTCGAACCAACTGGATTTATGGCTCTCCTGGTTTTTCTGTTAACTTTTGCTTCATTTAGATATTCTTATTTATGGTCTCTTCTTCTCTGTATAAGTTACAACTGAAAGTAGATGCCATCAGGCCAATCTGTTTGCAGTAACAATGATAAACTCTGGACCGAATACAAAAACCAAGTACGTGAAGATGCACTAGAAGGTAACCCACAGCAGGCATATTTCTTTTTTTTTTTTTTTTTTTTTTTTTTTTTGAGACAGAGTGTCGCTTTGTTGCCCGGGCTAGAGTGAGTGCCGTGGCGTCAGCCTAGCTCACAGCAACCTCAAACTCCTGGGCTTAAGAGATCCTACTGCCTCAGCCTCCCGAGTAGCTGGGACTACAGGCATGCGCCACCATGCCCGGCTAATTTTTTCTATATATATTTTAGTTGGCCAGATAATTTCTTTCTATTTTTAGTAGAGACGGGGTCTCGCTCTTGCTCAGGCTGGTCTCGAACTCCTGACTTTGAGCGATCCACCCGCCTCGGCCTCCCAGAGTGCTAGGATTACAGGCGTGAGCCACCGCGCCCGGCCTGCAGGCATATTTCTAATAATGGGTATTCATCAATACATAAAACAAATATAACTGTAGGAAGTAATCTGTGTATGAGATAATGGGTGAGATTTGTGAATGTGCTTTGCATGCTGTGCATGGTAGACAAATGTGGAGACCATTACTGTTATTTCATATCTTTAGGCAAATATTGAAAGTCCTCTGGCATCTGTTCTCACCTAATCTCTCTCCAACTATGCCCAGTAAACCCACAGCTCCTGTCAAATAGTGGGTCTTTGTCCTCCACTCCAATAAGCCACATCCTACCCCCATATCTTTTTCATACCATCTTGTCTTTTTGGAAAGTCCCCCTGCCCTCTGTCCCCTAACCAGATTTTTACTCTGCAGTACCACCTCCTCCATGAAGCCTTCCTGATCTGCTAATTTTAATCCCCCTAAGCATGTATAGTTCATTTGGCACAAACAGTATAACAGTTTTGTGCCATCCATTGTATTGTTTCCTTATGTTTTGGTTTAATTCATATATTGTTAACCAATTTCTGTAAGAGTGCACATTTTCTGTTTTCTTTCCAGAGGTGCTATAGTTAATTCAGAACTTTATAAAATGAATTATGAAATAAAACAATTGTAAATCAGCAACATGTTCATTTTAAAAAAGGCTGCAAGACTGATTTATTCAATTATACCTAGATTAACCAATCTATGACTCTAACCAAGAATGGGTTAATTTCTTTACATTTCCTATTTAAAGCTCAACTCAGCCTCTACCTAGTGTTTCTCTGAATCTGCTCTTACTGGGCTGAATTCATCCCCTTCTCCTTCCTCTATCAACTTTTAGTCCCAAATATAATCAATCATGGACACTACTTATTTATAGAATATCTTATCAGCATCACTTTATGTTCCCCATTTCTAAACCTCATAACAATATGCAAGTTAAGTGGAATTATTCCCATTTTGTAGATGAGGCCCAGAGTTATTAATGTCCAGATTCAGAAAGTGGCTCAGTTAGGACTGGTACACAAGCACACTTGGCTCCAACATCCATTCTCTATCTAGAAGCTCTAAAAAAATATGTCTAAGCCTACTTCCAATGGCAATAGGTGTATTATTTTGGAACTATAGTTCTCAAAGTGCAGTCTAAGGACCATTGTGGGTCCCTAAGCTCTCTTCAGGGAGTCCATGATATTCTCTATTTCCAATTATATATGTGTAAGACCAGATTTTCTTCATATAGTTCAGCCAAAACAACAAATCATGACAGACTGAATACAGAGGCACACATGAGACTTCTGCTTTCTTCTATTCAAACAGATATTATAGAGAATTGCAAAAACATAAGCAATGCCACTCTTCGCATTAATTTTTTTTTAATTTGGGAAAACATTTAAGAAAACAGTTTTCTCAAAATATATTAGTTGTGTTAACCTGTACTGATTATATTTTTGTCATTTTAAAATAAATTAAGTACTAAGTTAAATTCTCAGCTTTAATTTACAATATGATATATATATTGGTAGATATAACCCACATGAACAAAAACTCTCTGAGGTATTCACTAATTTTTCAGGGTAACAAGGAGCCCTGAAGCCAACAGTCTGAGAACTCCTGCATTAGACAAGCAGAGGAATTCTCAGATAAATGAATTCACTTAAGCAAAACTTCCCACAAGTAAATTTAAGCAATATGGCTTGATGGATAAAAATGTAACAGCTACATTTTGCCTTCTGTGGCACTAGAGAGTGAGACGTGAATTGCATTTCCATATGTTGTCCTTGATATGACTCTTTCATGGCTTAAAGTTTCTCATGGGGTGAGGACCTTGTACCCCACCCCCACTCCTGTATTAATTCCCAGTGACTGTTATGTACAATATGTTCTCAGTGTGCACCCCTTGAAAAATTGCAGCAGCCTACTTGATCAGAACTATCAGATGAAAGAAAGAAACAAAAATTGTTGACTTTATCTTAAGGGACACTCAGGGGAATGGAGGGTATTGGTATCAGTTCTGTCTAGGACAATTAAGCAGACTATTGCTCTACTGTGAAATTACCTTATCTGCTGTGTTCATTTTTTGGTCACTCTGTCCTTTAAGCCTCTTTGCAGGGCTGAATATTATCTAGTGATCACATATACCTAGCACACCCATGGGGAATTAGTATGCTGTGCTGCAAAATGCTTCTGTATTCACTCCTTGATGACCTTAGAGATACTCAAACACCATTTGCAGTGTCATCAAGCCTATAGTTTTGCCTTTAGAGCCAAAGGACTGTAGCATACAAGGTCTAGACATATAGTCTTACATGTAATTTGAAGAAGAGGAAAAGAGCTCTTTTGGACTCAATAATCAGGTGCCCAATTTAGAAAACAGAAAGTGAATAAATCAGTTGTTCATCCAGATGTTTTCATTTGTGAAAATACGCAGAAAGAGTATCTGGATAATTGATGGATTTTTTCCCCCGTTACCTATTTTTTCCCCTTACCTATTAACAATACTAAAATGTTATGCTAGCAGGAAAGGTAAAACATGAAGTGCAGCAGAAAGAGCAATTCTAGTCATAGCTATGATTCCCACCCATTGTATGACCTTGAGTAAATTTATTTTATGTCTCTGGGTGTTATTTTCTTTATTTGTAAAAATCAAAGGCTCAGCCCCAACAGTTCCTTCCAGCTCAAGTGTTACTGGATTCTGTGAAATATAGCCTTATTGGTTGCTCAAATATTATAGTCCCTATTTCCTAATGATAAAGATGGTTTTACTCTCATAATACCTGTTACATATTGAAGAAATTATACAACAGGTATTAAATATCAGGTTCTTTTAGTTCATACTTCATTCTTCCAAATGATGACTATAATTCTATCCATCTATTTGTGCAAAAAGGAATGAATATATAGACACAATGAAGTGGAAAGATGAATAATTATCAAGTGAATTAAATTCATTTTATACTTCCCTTTTCTTTCTTCAAATGTAATCGCCTTAGCACTCTCATTCTACTTGGTCTGCTGCAACCTGCTAGCTTTCCAGAGTACTAGGAACACCTTCCCTTGCATGTAATTTAAACTTCAGCTTCACTATACACTTGGAAACAGCCTAAGCATACACTAATGGTTCTCACAATGTGGTCGTCAGAAAGCAGCATCAGTATTATTTGGGAACATAATAGAAATGTATATTCTTGGGTCCCACTCTGGACCTACTAAATCAAAACCTACTGGGATAAGGCACAGAATTCTGTATTTTAATGGGACTTCCAAGTTATTCTGATGCACACCAAAGTTTGAGAACCTCTCACATAGCATTTGGAATCTAGCTCTGCTTCTTACTGTGTAAACTTAAATCAGTTACTTTAATTTTTTGGGAATAAGTTTCCATATCCATAAACTAGGTAGTTGTAGGAGTGAAATGGAATGTCCTATTGACTCCAACTCCCAAATCCATCTCAAGTCTGTCCATTACTTTTCCCACCTTGAGTCCTAGCCACCAACATTTCTCACCTAGATATTGACAATGGCCTCCTAGTTGGTGTCTTGCTTTTGTTTTTGGTTTCCAGTCATCTATTCACCGGAGTGATCTTTTAAAAGCATGAATCAAATAGACCCATATCCCTTCCTGAAATCCTCTAATTGCTTCCCATTATATTCAGAATAAAACTTAAACTCTCTGCCTGGCTTATAAGATACTACACAGTCTGTCACCTTCCTATATACCAATCCTTTGTCCCCTTGCTGACTATGATTTAGTTACACTGAGTTTCTTGCTGCATCTCAAGCATGTCAAGTGGTTTTCTGCCTCAGGACCTTTGCACTTCCTTACCTTCTGCCAGGAATATACTTCCCCTTGAAAGCCTGGCTCATTTTCATCCTTCAGATTTCAGCTCAAAGGGCAATTCTCAGGTAAGTTTTCCCTTGTGACCACCTTATCATATGAAGTATTTCTCATGCTCTCAGCTACTTTCTATAATATCAACCTACTTATTTTCTTTATAAATCTTATCACAATTGAAATATTCTAGTTTATTTATTTGGTTACTAGTATATTGTCTGTTAACTTCCACTAAAAGCTTAGGTTCTTGAGGGCAGGGATTTCTATCTTGTAGCCCTAGTGCCCAACAGTGCCTCCCACATGTAGGCAATGAAAAAATATTTGTTGAACAAATGGATAATATATTAAAGTCATTTTGGAAAATTTCTACCTTTAGTAACAAAGATCCATAGCATCAATGTCTAAAAATAGATCAATTTTTAGGAAGTTTTTCATGCCAAAAAAGACTCAAAGAACAGATTAAAACTAGACCACTCTGGCCAAGTATAAGTTATAGAAAAACTAAATTGGGAAGATGTGATAAAGTTAAAATATTTTCTGTCTGAACCCCTTTCCATTCTTCATACATACCCTACATGGGTGACACCTGCTAACCTAGAGACACGGACACAGTGGGAACATAGCAGCGTCTATTATTCAGACTCGTGGAAGGTAGGGGCAATGGAATCATGCCCAGCAGGCCTTTTGAAGAAGGTAAAATGGTTTTAGAGCAAAAAGAAAAAAAATTGCCATTTTGTCAAGCCTGAATAGGAGTTAGCATACCTGTGGTTGTTGAAGTGGAGAGTTGATGAATGGAATGAGACAACTTGGAACCAAAAAAAAAAAAAAAAAAAAAACAAAAGAGAAGCAGGTTTCTAAGCTCAAACCCATGGTTTATAATCCCTGAGTGTAGCACATATTAATGTTGTAAGAAATTGTCTTGTCATCAAAGACAGAATGTTCGTGGATAAGTGACTAGGGCTGCTTTCTCCCCTTTTGTGATCTACACAGTGATTTTAATTATAGTAATTCATTTAAATTGGAGATCTAGGCAGCTGAATATTAGGAATACCGTACTGGGAAAACCCAGACCAAAAAGAGTGAGAGGAAAAAAAAAAAATGACAGCCAAGCATTTATGTATAATTAAGCTCTCCTGTGACAATGAAATAATTAGATGATTTCTGTGTCACTGATACGCTAGTTGAGGAACAACAAAAGGATAAACATAGATGCAATAGCCAAGTGCTATGAAAGTCAACTGATCTGCCAAGTTCCTAACACCAAGCGCGGTTTGACAACTGAGGTTAAGCTGAGTTATCTTCAGAAAGCAGGCAAATTGCATTCTGCTCTTTTCCCCATGCATGGCTGCAGATAACTCCATTTAAAAAGGAAACACTGTTAGAACCTGATTTTCATCTCCAGGGCAGGATCTGTGAAAAAACATTTCCCCGCACAAGGCTGGGGGCCAATGACAAAGTTGATTCTCTGTAACAGTAACTCTGAAGTACTCTACTTCCAGTGCAGGAAACCTCTAACCCACTAGAAAGCACTCTGCCAACCCTGGTTACACAAAATTTCACGTCTTTTCAACATACCGAAAGCAGGTATTTCACTTAAAAGAAAATCATGAAAGTGAAAATGACTTTATTCAATTAGTTAAGCAACTCAAATAACATTTGAACAACCACCACTGAATTGAAAAGTCTATTCGACTAGGAAAGAAGAGAACATATTGGCTAATTGCCTGAATATTTTCAGATTATCCCTACCTGACATATAAAAAATAATTATTACGGGGGTAAGGAAAAGAAACCCTAAACAGTTAAAGATATACAGCAATTGCATCTCACCAAATAAATCTGTAACTTTCTTATGTTTTCCCAGTCAGTTAAGTGTGGTGGCCATGGCTTTTCAACCAATCAAATAAGATAGCAATGGCCACAGTTCAAGGAAGATATGAAATATCAGGTCTGTTATTTGGCATGAGTAGAGTTAGTCCTTTATTATTGTTGAGGAAAGTTGAATGATTAAAGAGAAGTGCAGGTTTATTCAAACAAAATGCAGAGGGTTATATGGGGGAGGTTGCTAAAGTCTGGCAGATATCGGAACACTCCACCCGGTTTTCAATCAAGTTTTTTTTCTTCCTTTTTTTTTTTTTTTTTTAATTTTAGTTTATTTTCCACCCGGAAACACTGACTCCAAACTAATGGAATCACCATTTCCTCAATCAAGCTTTTAAAAAACTTTATGTGATATTTGAACAGAATTTTTAAACCAAAGTGCTTTGGAAGAAGACTTGGTAAAATAAATAGATTTTTGTGATATCAGTTATTGCAAGAAATAAGAACATTTAAAGCTTTGGTTACAACTTACCCCTACAGAACTACTCTCATCATTTTAATACGCATTTTTGTTTAAACCATTCTTAAATAATTATCAGTCTATAATATTTGTTTTCTATATCCCAGACAGATGGGATTCAGGCGTGCTCCAATTTGGCAAAACTCAATTTGCTTTCAAAATGCCTATCCAGTGAAATTATTTTGTGGATTTCAAATCAATATCCTAACAGGATTTCCAAGATGGGCTCAATAATGACCGTGTGCTAGAGGTTTTACATTTATATTATATTTGGATCAATGCTGATGATTTGATTGGAATAGGTAGCAGCTGCACATAAAGTCTTTGGGGTGAGAGAGATTTGTCACGTTCCACTCTGAAAAGAACTAAATTTGGACAGTGACATTTCGAAATGCTCATGGTACTACATTAAACTGCTACCAAATAGGAGCAATTACAAAGGATTAACACAAGCCCCAAATCAAAATTCTAATGAAGAAAAGCATAGAGCTTTAAACAAAAATAAATTGGGAGCAGGAATAACAAAACGTTTCCTGTGTCAGGTTAACACCTTGAGGAGAAGAGGAGAAACAGACTTCTTCGCAAGTGTGTTCACACTAATATCCATCCCCCAAACACATCAGCCTAATTTCTTCCTCTCTGCTCTGTCAACATCCTTGCCCCCTCCCGCACTCTCCACACCCAGAATCATCCAGGGAATGCTAATTACGTAGCAAACCAAGAGTTTCACACAGGCCTCTTCTGCACAACCCCACCCAAAAAGCCTGAATGCAAACCTGCCAGCTTAATGATTTTAATACCAAGAAGTGCTGGAGTACCACAAATGATCAATTGGAATCACAAACTTACCATAAAAAGTCAGCTGTCCCCTTGCTACATTCTTGCCTCTGGAATTTTCAGCTACACATTCATATAAACCAGCATCTTCCTGCTGAAAATTAGGGATTTCAAGAATTCCATTTGACTTATGTCTTCTGGCTTTCCTCGCGATGGGCTTACCATCAGCTCTTCGCCAGATAATAGTTGGTACTGGGCTGATAGAGAGAATAAAAAGGAGTGAATCAAACGAGAGAAAACTGTATCTTTCATTTAAACTTATGCTCCTAACAACCCCTTCCTTCATGGTTCTAAAC